>NC_056747.1:761034280-761129280 GCF_019279795.1 Protopterus annectens | reverse complement strand
GAGGTAGGACTCTACTCCATGTTCTGGACATATGGTAAACATATATGTGTGCACATATATCCACATATCTATGTAGACATATACACATATACATATCCACATACATATATGGACATATACATATTCACATAAATATATGGAGATATATATGTATATATATATATATATATATATGTGTGTGATAGGTTACTTGTGATATAGTCCAATTTGCTTATAACCTATATATTTGTGTACGGAAAACCTATTATGCTATGAATTTACCCTACTTGGCTTGCAATTGTTATTGTAATTTAGATTCTGCCTTATGTTCTGTCTCATGTAGATTATATTTCCACTGTAATTTTTATAGGTTTTAGTAGGTGTACATGCGTAAGGTGGTAGTTTCTCTTAAAGAAATGATATATTTTGCCTCTCAGCCTAAAACTGCTTATGCCAAATGCTATAATTAATACTGACCTATGTTAATCTACTACTTTTTTTCTCATCTCCCTAAACCTCCTATCCTGCTGTAAGACTTCTGACCTGCCTGCCTTTCAAGGACCCGCAAAACTAATGTCAAACATCTCAACTACATCTTTAAGGAAGTTGCTGAACTATACTCAAACTACCCTCCATCTAAAGGATCTGTGAAAGTATGTTTGACCTAGCACCTAAGCTGTGTAGTTAAATTGTTATTCTCTCTGAAGAATAAAGTAACCATTTCTGGTAAATCAATAATTTTGTACTAAATCTCCCGCCTGAGTCTAGTACCCAGCAGCCATACCCCCTATCTATCCCATAGGACTTTTGCTCCCTCCTTTACTTGGATCTACCAGCTGTGTCCTCTGTTCTTTGCTTTACCCGAACAGCTGAACTGTAATTTATTCCATCTCGCCACTAGGTGGCACCCTTACCTAAGCTTCAATAGGCTTCCAAATACTCCTGAACCTCATTTTTTATGAAACAAAACTTAACTGCTCTAAATCCTTTTTAGTTATCTGGCATTGTATCTGTACACTATCCGGACCTTTTTTCATACCTTAATTTCCTTACTACAGTCCCCTATCCCTGTTACTTACTACCTATATGAGCACTCCCCTCTTACCTGGAACTACTAAGTGTTTAGTAGTATTCTGAAGGTTTCTCTGATTGAGCAATTGAAAGACGAGCTCACAGAAACAAACACGCTCCGTTCACATTGCGGGCTCACTCCGCTACCCTGCCCTACCCCCAAATTCCACCCACACCCAGTACATCTAACCTTATACTTCTCAAGCCACACCCCCATCCTACACTCAACCAATCAGCTCATTTCATCTCATTAAACACTTTCCCCATTACCTCCATTTTTCACGTGTACACCCTCTACCTAATCTATTGCTCAACAACTCCACCCTATCTATTAACCCCCCCCCCCAGAGTCTATCATTCACTCCAGCCATGGCCATTATAGTTAGGCTAGGACTCACTAACAAGCTTCTCTTTCTCTTAATCCTTACCCCTCTAATTTTGTCATATTTCCTTACCTACTATGAATATCTAACCCTCTCTAGATTTCATCACCCCCCTAAAACAAACTATTCCATGTACTAATCTAGCCCCACAAATATTTTAATAACATTACATCCTCATCAGCCTACCATCCTCCACAATTTCATATACTTTACCATATAAAGTATCACCAGACTAGAAAATCTATCTCCTTTTTATGTAAGCTCTTAAAACACTCTCATACTCCTCTGCAGCATCTACTACTTTATGGTGATATTCAACCAAACTCAGGTCCAAACATCTCCATCTCTGATCCCAATTCATCCTATCCCAACACCTCCTACACTCTCACTAATTCCCATAACTATCTTCTCATAGGCCACCTCAATGTACACAGCTTAAATAATAAAATTACTCAACTACATACCCTCCTAGACTTACACTCCTTTGACATCCTATGTCTAACTGAAATATGGCTCAAACCTGTTACTAAGGACAATGATATAATCCCACCAGGTTACAACATCCTACGTTTCGACCGCCTAAATAAAAAAGGTGGTGGGGTTGCTATACTGTATAAATCTAAATTACAGGTATTATCAATAGATGTAAAACCTCCCCCACCCAGTAATGCTGAAATGTTAATCTCTAAGCTCCAGTTTAACACCAATAAATCATTAAACATAATCTGCACCTATATCCCTCCAGGCAATAACATTAATACTCTTGAAAATATCCTTAGTTGGCTATCAACTTCCTTCCCACAAGAAACTATACTCCTTGGAGACTTCAAACACAGACTGGAACTGTTGTACCTCTGGCAAACCAACTACTCACATAAACTTTTATGGCTTTAATCAAATTATCACCTCCCCTACCAGAACCCATAAACCCAGCAATAAGCAAGCCATCTTAGACTGGATATTAGTAAACAGCAATCCCCTCTCTTATAAAACAGGTATACTCCCTTTTGATATTAGTGATCATTCCCTTACCTTCCTAACTAGACAAAACATCATGATATCCAACCAAGCAACCTTTAGAACTACCCACAAGAACAAAAAAAAAAAAAACTTCAAACCAGCTAGCTTCCAAGCAGAACTTAAAGCCTGCAATTCGTCACCTGTAAAATACCTACCTCTTGACGAAGTTGTCTCTTATTTTAACACTAAATTCCTACAAATCCTAGAACACCATGCCCCCTCTCACACAGTTAGGACTAGGAACAAACCAGCACCTTGGCTAACAATAGAAACAAGACAAAAAAATGATTCAGAGGAATAGAATTTGGTCCAAATGGAGAAATACCAAAAACCCAACTGATTAGGAAACCTTTAGACAGCTCAGAAATACTACAAAGAAATTAATACTCCAAGGTAAAAAAAACTACTACCAGAAACTCCAGCAAGCCCAGCATCAAAACCCACAAAAATTCTGGACAGGTATAAACAGCCTACTTCACCCAGGATACTCCAAAACATCTACCCCTTCCAATCTGACTCTGAATACTCCCAGCCAAATAGCCAATACTTTTAACAAATTTTTCTCTGAAACAGCTCAATCCTTAGCTAATACCCTATCTTCCACTAGCATCTCTAAGACATGCTCACTAACCAATTTACCTCCTGCCTTAAAACTGCAGCCTGTTCCAACAACTTTCATCCACACCCTACTTCACAAACTAAAACCTTGTACTCCGTCTGCTGACCTCTTCCCAGCTGAATTTCTACAAATGGCAGCTGATGTACTTGCTTACCCTATCTCCATCTTAAAAATAGAACTATTACAGAAGGTTCTATCCTATCTCTCTGGAAAGTTTCACATATTATCCCATTACACAAAGGAGGCAATTCAACTGAACTCTCTAATTTCTGTCCCATAGCACTACTCTCTCCGTTAGCTAAAATCATGGAAAGATGCATTCATCGGCAACTACTTAATCATCTCCTACTAAATAATCTCTTAGCTGACTGCCAACATGCCTTCAGACCATTTCATACTACCACAACTGCACTACTTTCCTTTTCAGACTGTATTAATAAGAATCACAATAACAACTTGCTCTCCTCAGCTCTCTTTTTAGACCTCTCCAAAGCCTTCGATATGGTGAATCACCACCTAATGTTAGACACCCTTCAATCACTTATAGTAGACACTTTAACAATCAAAAGGTTTAAGTCATATCTAGAAAACAGACAACAAGCAGTCCTCTGGGACAACAACCTATCAACTCAGCTCCCTATCTCCCTTGGAGTCCCACAAGGTTCAGTTCTTGGGCCCCTCCTCTTTTCTATATTTATTAATGATCTGAATTCATCTTTCCCTCAAACCACCTGCATACAATATGCCGATGACTCTACATTAATCTGTACTGCGGCATCTCAGGCTGAACTACAGTCTAGCACCCAAAAAGTATTCAACTTAGCAGAAGACTGGTTCTCCAAATGCTTTCTCCTCCTAAACCCTAAGAAAACCAAACTTCTACTTTTTACCCCTACCCAAAAGTCTCCCCCTATCTACTTCTCAGTAGCATCAAATAATGGCACTGTAATAGTACCTGATACCACAACTAAACTTTTAGGTATAACAATCAATAATAATCTTAGTTTTGACCCACACATAAACTTAACCATTAAATCACTTAATAGAAAACTTGGTTCCCTTTATAGGCTAAAAACCTTCCTTACTCCCTCTGCCAGGACTACAATCACCCAAACACACCTAATTTCCACTCTTCTATATGTCTCACCTATCTATACTAACCTATCCAAAAATAACCTAAACAAATTGGCCGCCTCCTATAATAACATTGCCAGATTCGCAACTGGCTCCCCATTCCGGACCTCACCATTGCCAAAATCTGAAAAAAATAGAATGGCTGGAACTGCAAAACCAACTTCTTCTCCATCAACTAACTATTACCCATAAGATCCTGTATCATTCTACAAATACACCCATACCCTCTACCCTTATTAGCCCATATAAAAATCTAACAACCTTATGCTCAGCTAATAAGTTACTAATTGCCACCCTTAAATCTAACAACAAATCTGGAGACTGTCTATTTAATAATACCATTTGTAATTCTTGGAACAAGCTTCCTAACAAACTAACATCCCATGAATCCACACCACTTTTCAAAAAGCAACTAAGAATCTACCTATCTTTACAATGGCTTTACCCATGTACTAATCCTGACTAATATTTTCCTCCTCAATCCACCATCTTCACATGCACAAAATATACATCCCTTGATAAAAAAAAGCACACCCTGTCCTGTTGTTTTATATTAAGTATGTGTCTTTACTCTCTAATATTGCCTACGCTTTTCACATATTAATCCTGTTATATTCATGTCATTTTTGTATTCTCTTATGTAATGTATATTCACTTTTATTGGTCTCTATGTCTAATTAATTTTTTTTTTGTAATATGTATTCTTACGTACTTATTTGTTTTCAATTTACATAATGCTGTAGTGGAGCTTTTCTCCCCGGGCCTCTACTGAAAATGGACATATATCCAGTTAGACTAGCCCGGTCAACAAAGGTAAAATAAAATAAATAAAATTAAATTAAATTAAAAAAAATAAAATAAACATATATATATATATATATATATATATATATATATATATATATATATATACGCATATAAACACTCACACATATACATATACACAGCAATGACTTCAACAAGTGGCTAAGCATCTGATGTCATTCGAAGGGGATCCAGTATCTGTCTGCCTGGGACAGAGATGGTCTGCACGTGTTGCTCCTGGGATTCAGCTTACTGGCTACTGTTTTTGGCACCCCCATAGTGCCTTATCTAGGCAAGGTTCAAAGGACAAAACCACCACTGTAACAGATACATGCATGCAAAACTGAAGGTAATGCAACTCAATGCTAAAAGTCTAAACCTTAAAGGGCACTCTCTTGAGGCACACTTACAAATGGGGAACATCGATATCTATGCAGTAACTGGGACCTGGTTCAACCCTCCAGACAGCACACCTATAATACCTGCCTACAACCCTTATCACACACATTGGGCAACAAACCAAGATCACAACACTACAGGTGGAGGAGTGTCCATATTCACCAAGGTCATTCACACCTCCAGCCTAGTTTCCAACACAATGCATCTGAGAATCCCCAGATGCAACTAACACTAGGTAAGACTGCAATCCAAATTGTAGCTTGCTACAGATCCCTCTCCATGGCCCAAGGTTCTCACTACACCATTATAAACATACTGGACAATATTAAGATACAACCAAACACCATAATACTGGGTGATTCCAAATACTCTGCCATTAACTGTGAAAACAACTTGTATACCACCACCCTTTACCACCGGTTCCTGAAAGTCATACATTCCAACCCCCTGGAACAACTAATCCATTGTCCAACCAGGGTCTCCAATTTCCTAGACCTGGTCATTACCAACATGGGAGTAAGATGCTCCACACCAGTGGTCAACCCCTCATAGGTCAGGTCTGACCATAAGGTAATCATTGTTGACATCCACATCCCACCCCCACCCACCAGTAAGGAATCTTCCATAAACACCCTCTCCAATGCCAACGCCATGCTACTCAAGTCAGAAGTGACAAACCTCATGACACCCATGGAGATGGGAGCTGAAAGTGCAACTGGTGAATCCTACACTGAGGCACTGTATGGGCACATCCACTCGTGCATGAATTGTGCCATCCCAAATAGAACCGAAACACTGCCCTCCAAAAAAGGAAGCCAATCTTGTGCTCCACTGCCATGAACAAACTATACAACAGAAGGAAGACACTGTTGCAGAAAAAAGGATAATCCCAAAATGCAAACTGCTCCCTTACCAGCCTCAATAAGAAGTTGATATCCCTCAAAATCCACCACAGCTTGTTACATAAATATAATTGCCATAGATTCCAAAGACAACCACAAGGCATTCTATTGTTATGTCCAGGATCTAAACGGCAATGTTCAGAACTACTCTGAGCTACAACAGAATGGCATTAAATATACTGATTCAAAGGAGTTTGCCAATATCTGGGCAGACCAATTTAGTGCCACATTCAGCCTTTTCTCACACCCTAAAGGGCCCATCACAGTAACAAACAGTTGCCAAATTCCAGTAATCATGGCCAAACAGGTGGAAACCGCCGTATCCACTGCTATGAATACAGCATCCATGGGACCAGATGACATCCCGGGCTGTGTACTACATGAACTACAAAATAACCCTGCATCTCACCTAAGTACTTTGTTTAATCATAGCCTCATCTCAGGCTTCTATCCCACTGAGTGGTGCACAGCTACAGTTATCACACTCCACAAGGGGGAATCCATTTTGGATCCTGGGAACTACTGTCCCATCAGTCTGATGAGCCTGATCTGTAAGGGCATGGAATGCATTATCATGCAACTTATAAACAAAGACATTGGCAAACAGCAAACACTGGACCCCACCCAGGTTGGGCTCATGAAGGGCAGATCTTGTCTCCTGTACCTAACTGACTACTTTGATTCAGTCTCCGGAGCAGTGGAAGAGGATAAAGTGGTCCACACAGCCTATCTGGACTTGGCCAAGGCCTTTGACAACATCCCCCACTCTAGAGACATACTTAAACTTACGAAGCTGGCCATAAACACCTGCATCACTCAATGGGATGCCAACTGACTTACTGACAGAACACAGACTGTAAAAGTAGCCATGTCCAATCCCTGCTCCAGACAAGTGATAATTGGAGTACCTCAGGGTCGGTCCTGGGACAGATCTTGTTTGACATCTACTTCCCTGAAGTACAGGCCAACACTACGGAACTCTGGCTAACAAAGTTCACAGATGACTGCAAACTTGGAGCCATTATTGCATCCCCAAATGATGTGGATATTCTACAACATGGCTTTACAAAAACAGATGCTTGGTGCCAGAGCCATAGGTCCAAGCTTAATGCCAAGTAATGTATAGTTATCCCCATTGAGTGATGCTATGTGGCACACCTTATCACTGAGGGCTTTACATCCAGAAAAAAGGGGGTAATTGTCCCACTGTACTCATCCCTCATTACACCCAGTATAGAGTACAACTCCCCGTTTGGTATGTACCTCGCAAGACAGCTGCGACAGCTGGGAAGGCAGTGGAAATACCTCACTATAAGATTCACAGGCCTAAAACAGATGGCCTATGCTGACAGTCTAGAAATCCTCCAGCTATACTCTGTGGTATTTCATCTACACAGAGGCTATCTTTGCATAACATACAAGGCTATGTCAAACCCTGGGAAATGACATCTGTAATATGTGTATGTACTGCCATGTACAGTACATGCATCTATGTGCTGTCATTACAGTAGCAAAGAGTATTGAGTGTCATGTCTGGGACACAGAAGTATATGAGACCTGCACAGCACTGTTACCCATGTGAATGTGTGACATGCAGGGGTAGCTTCCCAGGGTACATGCTGTCACACTGGCATGTAGTGTAACATGGCATTACTACTGTCAATAGTGCTGTCCCAGGGAAAGGTAGAGTGCTAACATTACTACTGACAACAAGCACACCTGCGGGCATAGCTGCACTCTGAGGGCTCACTGTCATGTTCCTGGTGTGTGGGCTGTGTCACCGTATATATCCCCTACTGAATAATAATCAGACATGTTGAATGTAACTGTAGAGTACCATCTGTACAGCACATGTTAGTGAGGGCTTACAAAATGTAGTAATGGAATACACATTATTGTCAAACATCCATCTGTTAACACATTCATCCTACTGCATAGGTACTCGCCAAACTGGTGTCTGTCAGTCCTTCTACAGATGGCAGGTATCCAGCTGGGATATGTACAGACAACCTATGCTTGATTGACATGGACATGTGTGGCCAGCTGTGTACTACCTGTCACATATAGGAGACATCACCCTCTATGGGCCACATGTCATGGGTACCTAAACTACACTACCACAGTCAACTGAACATGCTTGGGTACAGGTCTTCATCACAGACACTAACTATGTGTTGTAATACATGTTGCATACATGTCAACTGGATCACCTCAGTGTGCATGTGAAGAAGGCACCCAGAGGATTGGCTGATGCATGTCACTCTCACCCTGCCAGTCACTAATGTGGTGTCTGTAGATAGATTGCCTGCTGGCACATGGCAGGTGGCATGATAACAATGTACACACACACCCCCTACACATCCAATCCCTCCATGGACAATATTCAGGTACACAGCTATTATTACTACCTGCAGCAATGCACCACAGTATTGACATGTGTACATGTCCATTACTGAGGATAGCATTGTTTGTGTGTTAGTACACCTGTAGTTGGAAATTCCATGACAGCCTTCACAACCACCTCCACTCCCATTGCCATTGTCAGATGTGGCCACTGCTGTATTGGACATGATATGTACCCTGTTATACTCCTCTCCCTAACAGCTACATGTGCCTTGCAGTACCAGCACAACAGTGTTTTACAAATGGGTTGATAGGCATAGGAAACCCATTGAGGTCTGCTAAGTGTGTGTATGTATGCATGTCTGCATATCTGTAGGGTACACCATTCTGAGGCCACATACTCCTATTACACTAAACATTGCCACACAGTAGTACAGATAGTGTTGTCACTGCCCATAGGCGTGGCATCACAATGCAATACCCTACCATGCCTGTGGCATGTGTATTACATGCATATCCCTGTGGTAGCACTGTTGTGATATACAATGGGTTGTATTGCCATCATGGGAAATGTGTGATAGTGGGTATGTCAGAGTATCATGATGGGTTCCGGTGTGTACAATACCCATTGGGGGATGTGGGTGCTGTGTACACTGTCATTACACCATGGTACACCCGGTATATGTCCCATGTACCACTTTCTGGTGACCACTGTCACCATCAACCATACAAGTAACTGATAACAGGATACAGCCCAGTTACACATGTGCTGTGTGCAGCCTACCTGTAACACATTGGACACATGGACTAGTTAGTTAGCAACAATAAGCCCAGGTCTCTAAGATGTGTGTCTGCCTGTTATGTGTCTGTCAGTGTGTATATGATGGTATGACACACTATGTATTCTCCATATACAAACATTAAATCCCCCATTACCATATTGTACATGTCTGTGGATGTTCTGCATGTAATCTGGTACACACCTCACCCTAAATGAGGTGTGGTGTGTGCAATGAAAGCCACACAGTTCAGTAGCACTACATACCTAGGTAGGGGTCTAGTCACAGTGTTGCCAAGTAAGGATGTGTGTGTATGTGGATGGGTTGACATAAGGGTGCAGATTATACATGTACCAGCAGGTCACCTGTCAATGTGGCACATGCAATAACAGTTATACAAACCTGTGACATGTGTGCAACTGTACACCAGCTATGTCACGGCCACGGTGTCACCACAGTGCCATACCCCTGTGCAATGTGACTGCAGACCATCCTCCTGCTGACACATGTACACCTGCAACACAAATGGATAACATTATGGAGATAACAATCAGTGTTACTAATAGCTGAAATGCATCATATCTGCATGGCTACACTACCTGACATGTATGCATTACACATTACCCCTGACAACATCTTACACTGCAGTACATTGCAGCACTCTATTACAGTCACCGTGTGCATCAGATCCATATGAGCCTGTCCCAGCATTGATGTTATGGATGACAGGGATGTGGCACAGGTATCATCATATGCACAGGATGTGTTCCTGGTTTGCCAGAGGCTGAGGGTGGTCCATATATTCATCACCATGTGTGTGGGTGAGGGGTTTAGTTCATTGATTGGGGCGTGGTGATGTGGTGTGTGTCGGTATGGGGTTGCCCTAGGTGTGGTTGCATAGTGTGTGGGTATGCATGCACACAGTTCTGCCATGTGGCTGCCCAATACAGGTGTTGTTGGACAGCTGCAGACCATACCTGGCAGGGTTTGCAGTTCACCTCCTCCGGCCATGGACACACTGACTGTGCCTGCCAGTGGTTTTATGGGCACGTGCAGGTACAGACCTTGAAGTGCTACTCTCCCCTGATGACAGATGTCTGCTGGAACCATGTCCCACCTGAGACTGGCCAGGGCCATATGCACGAGGCCTGCTGTGGTGTGGTGTGGACAGCACCCCCAGTGGTGTGCTGGGGCTGGTACTGCCACTACAGGAGCGGCTTGGCATCCTAGCACACCCACATTGACCGCCAGCTGGTGGTGTTTCTGGCCTACATCAACACAGCCATTGCACCACTCCCACCACATGTTCAAGCACGGACATACCACGGTCAAGGAGGCCCACCATCTCACCCCACCATCTATCCTTGACCTCTGTGTTTTCATGAAGAGCAGCAGCAAGTTCACAGATGTTGCCACTTAGAGATGAGAAAGCAGCCCTCTGCAGCCTCAGGCAATGTCTGGTGTACATTTCCATACATGCCTATGTTTCCATTGCAGCCAGAAACATGCTCCTGGTGGTACCAGTTGTTGCGACTCTGCCAGGGGCATGATGACCAGCGGACCTCCCACAAGCACCATGGTACATCTGCCAATGTGGTGCCCTGCTGGACATTCAGCTATGTTGACTGTGACCCGACAAAGTTGGCATGGACACCACATTTTCCTGTTCACCGGCACCAACCGCCAACTGTCCCTCTGCTATGGCCACTTGTGATGTGGTTTGTAGGGGCACTGTAACTGTGTGCAGGCTTGGGTGGCTAGGAGGGTGATGAAAAATGATGGCACAGTGTCGGCCTCTGACAACCCCACTTGTGCCTCAACAGTACCATTATCATCATCATCGGTGTCTGTACGGACACCTACCTCAGAATGCATGCAGGAGGGACCATGACTCACCTCGCCACGTGTGGGGGAAACAAACACACACTTTAAGACCTGTACAGCATTGCATAACAGTAGACACATTTACACACACACCCACACCCACACACACACACACACACACACACACACACACACACACACACACACACACTCTCACACACACACTCTCACACATGTACACCCACACACACTGACAGTCCACCTTACTACCTCCCTGTCCCTGGGTTTACAGACAGATCCACATTCAGTTACATATGTTCCCCATCCTGCATGGCACTTGCTAACATACACTCATTAATACTACCCATTAACATATCATTCCTCTGCATGCCTACACATGTGGTCACAACACATGACCTGTTACTCCATCACCTCTCTGACTTGAGTGGAGTAGGTTATACATGGCCTCATTGCTGTCATCCATTATTACCCTGTGTATATCCAGTCAGGGTGTACATAGCCCCTATATGGTTGGGGCTGTTACATTCACTACATATGTCGCACACCGGAGTCTCATACTACAGTCTTGCTCAGTCCATGCCACATCTGCTACACAATCAACCCATCATGTGGACAAACAACAGTAATATCTGGATACACTCACTGGTGTGCTCTGACAATTCCCCATTGCATTAGTAGTGCTGCATACATGGGTAGTCGGTTATCTATCTGCTAATGGCAATATGATGTGTATACCTGGTTTGTACTTTCCCTCTCAATGCATGTTCCATGCTACAGACCTTGTTATTCTATCAGCTGTCCTGTGTTCACATATCAGACAGGTTGTTCTGGTGTCTCATGTGTCACTCCATGTACATGTACAGCATAATCCCAAGGAGAAGTACTGACATGTGATCAACCCCACTATCACCTGTGCACACACAGACACCCACACAGACACACATGTACACACACATCTGACATGCATCGACCACACTCCACTCCACCCCACCAGATTGCACTTACAGACACAATCAACACACACCCACCCCCCTACATGTGAGGTTGCACAACATTTGTACATACAGTCCCCTTATTACCCTTCTGTCAGCATGCATTGCATATGATACTCAACAGCATGCAGTGTAACTATAGTGACTTTATGCTAGCTCCAGTATACATGTGTGTGATGCATGGGCTGTGTTGGTAGGTGATGGCCCTTCCGCTTGATAACACTGCACCCATGTACAAAGTGTTACTGTGGACCTGCTCTGCACCCTGCCTTGTACTGAGCACCATACCTCACAGGTGTACAAACCATTGCTGCATATGTAGCACTGTGTCAGTTATGTCAGCTCCAATGCTCACATCCCCTATGTGTTAGAGCAACTCATACCTGGGATGATATGTGAACAGATGTCATTTGTGAATGCCTGATGTCTACTTTACAGATCACATCAGCGGTGCATGTATGACCAATACAAGACTATTACACTGACAACCACCAGACCTTAGCATGGCTATGGGGGGGGGGGTGACCTACACATGTCCCACAACTCTGCATGATTGCAAGGTCTACTCAAGTGCACATCCCTTGGAGTGCACACACTGCTGTCACTATTGCTGTGGGGTCAGGGTTACATCTGCCACAGTTACTTAACCTGACTGCATGCAGATTCAGCCATGAGGGTGTTGTTTCACACATGTCCCTACTGTAGGCCATGTGTCCTGCCATACTTCTCATCCCTGTGGACGCATTTCACAATGACAGGATGTTAGTTATCTTGCATGTGTCTGATGTACCCTTCCGATACCAGATCATGGTCTCTACTGTGATGCAGTGCATTTCACAGCAACAAAATGTGTACAGCATGAAGTATGGATAGGTGTGTTAGATGTGCATGGAATATCCCATAGCTATTACATGCCCAGTGCATTGTCAAGCATGAACATGAACCAGCTACAGGCTGCTGCCTTGGTGGTATCCTGGAGGGACCTACATAAGAGTGTGAGAAAGTTGATGTCAGTGGCCACAGCTGTGGCATTCATAAAGGGTGAGTGCAGCATTATGGTACATCAACAGTAGAAGTCCACAATACTACAGCTTATGCACAACTGTTTATTACTACTACACAGCAACAGACTATATCTCAGATATGCATGATGTATCTGTACAGATGCAGATGCATACACAAGTGTGGTGTACTGATGTGTCCTGGGGCCTTACCTGCACGCTCCTCAGCCAGTATGTTGGTGGCAAACACCTCCACAATGCTCCCTTCCAGTTGTTGGTTCTGCAGGCGGGCAGGTGCCACAAGGCAGCTGAGAAGCTCCTCCACACATGTAAGGGGTGGGATGGATGGCTTGCCCCCCCTGTTGTGAGGTGGTCCCCCCCATATGGCAGCTGCATGCTGACGTACATGGTGAAGCAGGTCAGAGCAATAATGCTGGACCTGCTCATAGCTGCAGTTCTGCAGGCCGACATCATTGACCCTGTGGACTAGATCGTTCCACAGGGCGGTCCTCTCCTGCTGATCACAGGCTGTCTGGCTGAACAGCAGTTTGTAGTACTGTATCATGTCTTCAACAATTACATCAGTTTCTGTGGCACTGAATGGTGGCAATCGGGTGTGAGCCATCTTCCCTGGAAGACATAAAGATGGAAACAGGTCTAAGCAACTCATATAGCAGGGTTACCATAGTTCTTAATACACATCTCTGTCTCCCCCCACCATATTAGCTACAACAAACCGTTCACACAATGCAATTGGTATGTCTGCAGCTTATCTACCATTGGGACATATGTTGTATTGTACCAAGCTTTGTGCTATGTGTTTGTACCACGCATTGTGCTTGTAGCCATGTCCCTGTGGAGACATTATCTTTGTTGGCCTATTACACACTATTTCACCTGCATGCTATTGTCAGTGCCACTATATATATATATATATATATATATATATATATATATATATATATATATATGTACATATACGTGTAGATATATCTTGTGGGTTGGTTATATACCTATATCTATATAAGTGTCTGTATATCTGTAGACATACAAGTCTAATTATATATCACAGAGATATTTATCTATATGTGGGGTGCATACAGACATGTGGTCCACATTCTGTAACTCTCTTTCATTCACAGCTGCACTGTTCTGTCTTGCTGCAACACGAACAGGTGTTGCATGTGAACACAGACTAACATTAGGGTGGTATATATGGTGAGAGCTTGCTGGTATGCCTATTATACACCTATGGCATTTGTGCAGGCTACATTACACAGTAAGAAGACTGACCTGCAAGTGGAGTGCTCTAACACCCATGTGTCTATCATGATGGCAGTACTTCCACCACCAGCTATTGCCCACAGTAACATACTAAACACAGATATAATGGCTTAAATCTTTGTCATTCACTGCTGATCTGCACAGTTGGCAGGTATGTCCCACTGCCTACAGGGACAGACAGTATTGTCCAGAGCAGTTGTTCAGCAGAACATCATCACAGGGACAACTACAGATGGCACATATAAATCATTCAACTTCATATATCCTATTATTCTATACCACATACTACATTCAATTAAATACATATATGTTTTACATACCTGTAAATTAGTTTTTTCTGACAGCTGTGACAGCTTTCTGTTGTTTAAGGTTTTTTTTTTTATTGTTGACTGTGTGTTTCTCTCTCTGAACTATAGTGATTGAGCTGGTTTGAATGGATTGCAGCACGGCTTTTGTAGGTGATGCACATGATCAGGTGATGGGCTCTGCACCAATCAGTGTGCAACAGTTACTAACTGCATGCAGCCTGCTGTGTAGTACTTCGGATAACCAATGTCATGGCAACCTAGTTCTATAAAATACTGACTCATGTGGGTGTTGTCCCTTAACCTTTCCAGTATGGAGGTCATCCTTTCTGTATGTGGGCAGCAGTGTTACAGACAGCAGGTTGCAATACTTCTTACAGCAGGACTTGCAGACACAGGCCAACTACACATTTGTATGAGGTTCCAGGCCTACAGACAGAGTGTGTAGTGTGGTTATGTGCATTATACATTGCTGGTCTTGCAGTGTGTGTGTGTACATAGTAGTTTAGGATGGAATGCAGTCTGTCTGCATAGCTCTCAACTGTGGGCATATCCACATGATGGCCAGTGGATTGCCTGTTAGGGTTTGTCTGTGCACCACACATGGCGTGTCCAAGATATATCATTGGCAGTCTGTCTGTTGCATGCTATTAGTACATGGCTGCATCCATTTGTGTTTCTGATGTCTTATTCCTGCATAAGGGTATGGTGCAACAAATCCTGTAACACCAGCAATTTCCAGGGTGTGTAACAGCATTATTGAAAGTATGGCCCTGTGTTCCTGCCTCTGTCCTCCACATATATGGCAGGCTTTGTCCTGCTGTAATACAGTTAGGGGTTGTTACGTAATGGCCTATCATTATTTACTGCAAACATTCCTGCCATCATCCCAGTCATATCGTGGACTCCCACAAAATATGTTGGTCAAGGTCCATACATGTGACAGATACATTGACATTACCACAACTAATACTTTTCCCCCTAGGGCTTGACTACAGGGTGTAATTGGAGGCTGCTGAACTACATCTGTAATTGCTGATTGTTACTTATCTTGAAGGCAGATCCTTTGTCTACTGTTGTACTAACTGATGGCCTTGGCCTGGACAGCATAGTATGTTATATATCCACATTGCTTGCATCTACTGTTTTGTGTGGCCCTTCCATTCATCACTGATTACATGTTTCAAAATGCATGTGCTGTAAGTAATGGCATACATTATTGTATAGTACACAAATAAAGGTTTTCTGTGTATGCATACCTGTGTGTTGTGTCATGTCCTTTGAATTGTGAGTAGGTATATGTTTAATGTAAGCATTCTCATTTGTGGGAATGGTTGCCACACTACACATTTCACTGGTACCAGTTACAGGGCTTGTGGCTGAGAGATATACTTTGCACCCAGTACTTCCACACTATGTCTACATATGTATGGCTACTAATACCTTTTGTTTGTGTATATGTGTGTGTACCTACATATATCTCACATATATATATATATATATATATATATATATATATATATATATATATATATATATATATATATATATATATATATATATATATATATACTTGCACATATTTGTCAATGTATAGATGTGTATGCCATATCTGAACCATTGTAATGTGTACTCCTTCCACATTGTACATTCCTTACTGTACAATGACTTTTCTGCATGATATGTTACAGATATTGCCCTGACACTTACAGGTGAATTGGATTACTGTTAAAGCATTGTAGCTGTGTTGTGGAGGGTCCTGCAGTCAGGAACTGCATGTGCTGGATATTGGATTGCACAACATATCTGTTAGGGCAGTGGAGGGGGGTAACATAGCACTAATTACCAGGAATCCCACATTTGAGCCCCCACCCCCATTAACAGTGCTTATGGTCTGTTATGTTGTAGTGAGTGGTTCAGGATTTTATTCCCATGTGGAAATGCTATACACATATATACGATTCCTTGGTTGTCTATTGGTTTTATTCGAAATGCTATACACATTGATATATATATATATATATATATATATATATATATATATATATATATATATATATATATATACATATACACATAATTATATATGTAAAACCCTCATATATATATATATATATATATATATATATATATACATATACATATATATATATATATATATACACACACATAATTATATATGTAAAACCCTCATATACATATATATATATATATATATATATATATATATATATATATATATATATATCTATATATATGGGATCTGTACAGATGCTCGACCGCATCTTTCATCGAATCCCAAATTGGTGAGCATACTTGCGCTTTTCACTGAAGCAGCATTTTCACATAAGTATGCTTGTTGTTCTGGTCGTACTACGGTGTGGTAAGGGAAAATTCCCTTTTCCCCACTGTAGTGCGAACATGGAGTGAGAATATTAAAGTAGGGAGGGTGTGGGCATTCAAGTAGATTTTGTGTTTTCTTTTTTAACATACTTTAGCGAAAGTGCTTTTTCGATGAAAGCGCTTTCGTTAATGTGTGTTCGGTGGTTTTGGATTCAGACTTTTGATCTTTCGATTAAAAGTCCTACATATATATATATATATATATATATATATATATATATATATATATACACACACAAATACATATGAACATATTTATCTATCTATATATATACAATTGATGTTATATGATTATTTGAGTCATATATATATATATATATATATATATATATATATATATATTTATTTATTTATATATATATATATATATATATATATATATATATATATATAAATATATATATATATTTATTTATATATATATATATATATATATATATTTATATACATATATACATACATATAGCTCTCTATCTGTCTCCATTTACAGATATATATCTGTCCATATGTCCATGCATGTTCAGCTCATAATTTTGGCCTGTACCTCATTCTCTTGGCAATTGACATGGATGAGCTCAGGATTGAAGTCAGTAACTAGTGCCGACACTTTTGTGTTTCACACTTCATCTCCTTCAAGATATGTGTTTTAATACATATAACTGTTTAACTAGCAATGTCTTAAGTGTATAAGAGCAGTATTTGACATATATTCCTATTTGTACCCACATTTTGGCACACTTTGTCCAGAATTCTTGCATTAAGAGGTTGTGTGGTATGATATTACTACATTTCCTGTATTGTTGACTGATTGTGCTGGATGATATGTTTGTGAAAACATCAGAGTTACGTATATGTGCCATGGCTTAGTGGTAAATCACTTTGTGTATAGTGTGCAGGGTCCTGGGTTCGAGCCTTGCAGAGGCTGATTATTATGTTGTTGGGCAGAACATGGGCCATTGGTTGATTAAAGCACTTTAAAGCAGTTGTAAGCCAGTTTGAGCAGAGCTAAGCACTGCTAACTTCCGGTTACAGTGTCTTACACTCAGCTTCTATATTGCTTAACCTGTGTAGGCTTTGTTTACTCCCACGCAAACACGCTTAAACCCACTTACTGCTGCTTAAAAGTGCTTACTCCCACTTAGCCCCATGCTAATTTCTCTAAAAGAAAAGAAAAAGGGTTTGATAGGGCAGTGGTGAACAAAGGGGCACAAAGAGGGAAAGGCAGTAGGGAAAATAGCCAAGGATGTGCAGGAAGGGTGTAAAGAAGGTCCGTCGCTGCCCATTTCTTCTACAGCAACAGTTGTACATATACACTGAACTTGGAGGTAGATTTGGGCACTCAAACCCCTGGGTGGGGGTGAGGACAACAATAATAAGTTGTGATGCCAATTAGACCAGATTACATGTGTCCAGTGGACACGTGTGTGAAATGGACAGCTATGTATGGGGTGAGATTTTTTTGTGGGATCAGATTGACCTTTTTTTTTCAGGTGGGAGTGGGATGTTGGGGAGGGGTAGTAGGTATATTTGGGGAGGTAGGTAGGGTAGGTTAACAGACAAGACACACAAGACGTATATAGGAGAGGTATGTGACACATGCGGGGGGTAAACACCTTGATGGGGAGGGGTGTTGGGATATCAGAAGCCCACAAGCCCCCTAGTGGTAATACTGGGACTGAGGTACCCACCCATGGGCAGTCACCACTGCACCTTCACAGCCCCAAAGGTGGCTGTGCTGGGGGCTGAGCTGCAGAGCCAGGCTGACTCTCTAATCATGACACATGGCCCTCAAGCTGCTGTAGAAGATCACCGACCTGGTAGTTGATCTCCATATGCACCACGACCCCAACCTGACGACGGGTAACAGGCCCATTCCCAGGGGGGCAAGCCTCATCCCCTGAGGTGGTTCCACCTGAAGGTGGTGCAGGACCAACAGACAGGGAGGTGCGTGGTTGGGTCCCAGACATGCTGGTGCCCGGTGCCTCAGCCAGCTGAGGTGGGACAGGTGGGTCCGCTGGGACCAGCCTTCCCAAGCGTGCTATAGTGTTTAGATTTCAACATTATATATGGGTTAGTAATAGTCAACACATTCCAGGGTTAGGTATAACAGCATGCATAGATATTCCCATTAACCCAGACACCAGATACGGAACAGTTGCATAGCAAACAGAACACATGCATATATGGGACCACAGTGGTAATAAGAACAGCATGCAGGTACGTTGATGGCACCATGCCAACAATGTTGGAATAATTCAATATTGCACATGCATGGGAACCATTAGAATATTTATAAAACGACTGGCCATTATCAGAGTCAGTGCATACCAGTTGGAGTGGGTATGTTGATTATTGTTGGAGATGAGGTGGGGGGGGGGAGAAAAATGTCAATTAACAAGTAGTATATTCCTGTATTCAACATTACTTTCCTAGTCAGTGCTGTTATCTGTGCCATACAAGTCTTACTTCACTACCCTATAGACCTACATTGGACACTGATATGGCTGTCAACATCATTACACATGAACTGGTTTTACCTGCAGTATACACCTCTTACCTGGTATACCTGTGGAGGGAATGTTTAACACTGACTAACTGTTTGTACACATACGACCGGATTTCTGGTTGATGTTTTGCACTGTGCTATCCAACTCTTTCTCCACAGACTCTGGCCATGTGTTGATCACATGCTGGTATGCCTGGACATATCTAGAATATTGTCCTCTTCCACCTTTACTGACCTGACACACACATATACATGCTTTTCTACACAGTCATATTATGTAGCACAGTGTGGGCAACAGTGACCAGTGATACTTTATTATTCAGAAAAACTGCAACAGTCACAGTCCCCTATAATACCAGGGTGGACGGTACCAATACAGGTTATATTGGTCTGTATTGCACAGTACAGTGTTTGTATTCAACGTACCTGTGGGAGCAATGTTTGTTAGCACTACCTGACTGTTGCCACACAAGGTTCCAGATTACACATTAGTATTATGCACATACATCTCACTCTGTTACTGTACACACTCTGACCACAGCTTAACAGATTGGGGTGTAAATAGGACATACGTGGCTTCTTAGTCACATAAGGTATCGGGGAGTTGCTAGTGTGCCAGGTTTGTTGTCATAGATGTGTGTCAATCAGTTGTATTTCCTGTTTGCTCCCTATACATCTGGGATCATCCCACTGATTTCCCAGGGGGACAGGCTGATGGCATTAGATATGGGCCACTTTAATAGACAGTCTGGACATATCTGTACAGTTGTGGTGTATAATTCTGTATGCAGACTACTACCACTGGCAGGATTCAAACTGTGGCTGTGTGTGCTGATAAAACAACAATTCACATCTCAGTTGCATGTGCTATTCGTGTTTTGTTGTCTGCATTTCCCCTATTTACTGTCTATGTGTCTCTCAGTTGTACTAAATGGCCTCTGGGGATTACACTTGTTATATACAGGCATACCTACACATTCACTTTATGGTGCATGGTGTGGGTAACAGTGCTTAATACTACAGTACTATTACATGATTGCAAATCTACATTACCATATAATACCATAATATACAAATACAGTCCAGCAGTTAGACCTGCTTTGTCAGGGTATTACGCTTTTATTGCCATACTAACAATATGAGACTCTTCCTGCCATATTCTGTAGTGTATGCAGTACTTGCCTTGAACAATACAGGTTTTATACTAGCAATTACTTTACTACTACTTTTATTTTTATTTCCTATGACAGTAAAAGCATGAGTATTACTAACCTGCCTCGCATCGCAATCGCGCCAGGCTGCAGATGTGGGCCTCCTGGTTCGCAACCCACTTCATTTCAGCTATGGGGGACATAAGAGGAATATTTAGCCATACCTATCCATGATATACCTAAGCCGGCAATTATTAAACAGGTAGTGGACTGATACTTACACACGGCTGGGACATCCCCTGATGTTCTAGCCTCTTGGAGCCACTCCTTCTAGAGGTCCCCCTTCCACTGCTTCAGGTCGGCGTAGTGGTGCCTGACCTGCTCACCAGTTCAAGGTATACCAGTGGCACTGGTGAGGTCGCAGGTGAGATGGTCCCAGGCCTCCGACTTATATTGGGAGCCCTGGTACTGGCCCTGCAGCAGTCTCTGTACATTGTCTTTAACTAGGAGTCCAGCCATAACCTTGGACTCCTGGATGCACCAGCACTGTGCCTGGAAGCGCACTCCTTCTCCCCTTACTGCCATAGTGCTTGCAAGGGGAAGCTACAACCAGTTATGAGCTGTATTCTCGCCTCTTGGGTTTAAGTAGGGCCGATTTCCCACAATTTTCTGTGATTGGCCAGTACTGAAAAGGCTAAGCTATTAGCAAACCTGCTTACCTAAGGTTGGCATTGTTTAAAGGGGTATACCACTGGCCACAAAGAGTTAGCTGGTCTACACATTGCTCACACCTCCTAAGCTGGCCTGTATGATGCTTGGTGTTGCCTACAGTAGACATTCATTATAATGCCTTTTTGGCATTGTGTTATTATTCATTACACCTTATATGTATGCCTAGTATCCCTGATTGATATGTACGTACACTCTGTGGGGTCCTTGTGTTTTATTGGGGACTTCGACACTCTATTACAAGTACACCTCACGTCTGGGCTTACTGCTGTTCACATATTTATGTTATGTAGTCAGTTATGGCACACACTGATGCCTTTCACAGGTTCAGTTTGGTTATACTATGGTGAGGACATGTTTACTACTACCACATTCTTCCTTACTTCTGTGATGGCTTGGTGGATAGCTACTGGGACTATGGTGTATAGGGTCCTGGGTTCGAGACCTGCATAGCTGTTTATTTTGTTGCTGGGCAGACAAAGGCCCGTTGGATACAGAGTGATTAAGGCACTTTAAAGCAGTTGTAAGTGGGTTTGCGCAGTGGTAAGCACTGCTTATTTCAGGTTATAGTTTCTTACACTCATTTACCTTCTACTTTACTTAATCTGTGTAGGCAATGCTTACCCCCGAGCAAACACACTTAAACACGCTTACTAGTGCTTACATATGCTTGCTACTGCTTATTTGTGCTTACTCTGCCCTATTCATTATAACACTGACTCCTCACATGTGGATTTCCTGCAGTACTCCAGTTCATAAATATATGTTATTTAGTGGGTTTTGCAATAAAAATATTGGTTATACCATGCTTTGCCATGTAAAATAGACTGTGCTGCAGTGGGACTCGAACTGGGAATGCCTGCTCGTTAGGCAAATGCTCTGCCCACTACACTATTGCTGTGCTGCTTCATTTGCAATTATCTTCCTTGTTGTCCTCTTCAGCCTTTTAAGCTGCTTTAACTGTAGCTAAACAATGGGCACACCCGCGTACCTACGGTTAGTGATACTCGGAGTTTAAAAAAAAAAGGGGGGGTTCCTTCTTTTGATTTTTTTGTCCTGTTGCTGTTGTACACATGGGGGACTGTTGGTGGGGATATGCGGACACCTATGAGCAGTCTTGCTCATTTATTTCCACTTTGTGCTGTTCTACATTGCAGGGGCATGTTTATTCTGAGAGCTCTGCTCTCAAACACGCCCCATGCACTCGTACACGCTCTGTGTAAGCCTAGGAGGTCGGGCAGCGCACCTTCATTGATATGCATGGTGCGCTGCCATCCTCCTCCTACACAGGCAATTCCGTGCAGGACTAAGCTAGTCCTGCACGGAAGATTAGTGAATCCGGGGGACTATGTTGAAAACCATTTACAAAGACACTAACATTGGAGAGCATCTCTTGTTTAAAAAAAACAAGTAACTAAAGATAATAATGCAGCAGGTTCATCCCTCTACTCTAACAATATAGCAAAACACTGGAATAAACTCCCACCACCCTCCCCCCATCACAGCCACAGCTTCTACACTTGAATTTAAAAAGTCCTTAAAATCACATTTGTTGAACTCAAAGCTCTGTAAATGTGACAGTGCAGGCTAATAACTAGATCCTCCATTCCTACCCTCTCTCTTTCTCTTTTCATGTGATCATCATTTACACTTTCTCACCATTTCTCTGCTCAAATTTCTTACATAATCACATATATCCATATCTTATCCTTGTTTTTCCCTTTGACAGCTGCTAAATGTAATAGATACTTTATAGTGAAACTAAGATTGCAACTTGCTGATCCTTTGATATACGTTTTATTATATGTTAAATACTGCTAATCATCATTTGTACTTGACTGTATGAACTAAACTGTAAACTATTATCGTTTATGTAAATGTTATTTGTGGAGATTTTCTCCCCGGGCCTCCACTGAAAAAGGACCTATGTCCAGTCGGAATTTCCTGGTAAGCAAACGTAAAATAATAATAATCATTATATTCCACAGAATAGTGCTAGTGTGGCCACTTTTTAATGTCTGTGACCAAGATATATCCCTTCTTTTGTTGGGAGCTCCACACTGCTTTCATAACATCAGTAAGGAAGAGAGGGAAGCCCTAAAGGAATCACAGAATAACGCAGAATTGGTTATAAGACCCAGTGACAAAGTGGGGGGGGGGGGGTTGTATTGATGAATAGGACCTACTACAGGATTAAAGTCCGAAGGTTACTGGAAGAAGATAATGCTTAGGAACCTATTACAAGGGGACAAGTGGAAAGAATAAAAGTCTCAGTTACACATATTTTATGTGAATTGAAGGAAAAGAAAAGTATCTCCACTGAACATTTTGATTATCTCAACGTGATTTATCATGTGATACCCAGTTTTAAATGTTTACCTAAGGTACATAAAGATTCTAAGGAGCCACCCATGCATCTCATTGTGGGAGCTAGATGGGTCACTGAACCGGCCTCCATATTTGTGGAAGACCAGCTGAAAGAGATCCTTATGATGGTACCTGCAGTCTAGAAGGACATCCAGCATTTCCTGAGATCCTTCAGTGAATATATGAAGGATCAGAATGAAGGAAAGAGTGATTTAATGTTGACTATGGACATTTAAAGTATTTTCACAGTAATACCAAATTACTATAGATTGGCAGCACTTAAAAAGTGTTTGGAGAGAGTCTGTGGCTATGATGTGATGAGGGGTTGGGAGGGTGGCCTAATGGTTAAGGTGTTTGCCTTACCAACACAAGATGCAGGGTTTGAATCTCACAAGGGATAATTGGCTAGGCTTAAAATGGCTCGCAAGGGCAGTTAGCTTAGTACTAATCTATGAACTTATGTGTATAAGAATGATTTGATCTGCACTCTCATGGGAATAGTGCTGAAATGCACTATTTTTTATGTTTGAAGAACAAACATATTTACAGCGACATGAGGTAACGATGAGAACACCATGTGCCAACAGCGGGTCTATCTCAGGTCATCGCAATGAAATTGCAATGAACACTGGATTATCGACACTCATTCAATGAAAATTGTTTCAGCAATTCACTGAAATTACTGAAGGCAAGTAAATACTTGCCTTACAACACAAGGGACCAACAGCTACACGAATCGAACCCACCCAAGTGGGGGGCTTTGCCTCCAGCCCCACCACCATGTTTGGGACTGACCCCCCCAAATATATAACTCTGAGATCACGCTACAGTGGAGAAAAGGGCAAGGTTGTGCTGTAGGGCAAGTATTTACTTGCCTTCAGTAAATTCAGCGAATTGCTGAAACAATTTTCACTGAATGAGTCTCGACGATCCGGTGTTCACTGCAATTGCATTGCGATGAATTGATATAGACACCCAACAGCTATGCCAATTTGCTGCTGAGACATTGGGAAGTTTCCCACGTCATACACAACAACCCTTTTATTATACACATTAAACTATTTAAACACTTTGTGGATGATGTCTATATTTTGTGGGAAGATTTTCTGCATATTAGGTTACGGTATCAATGGCGAGATGCACACTATATAGGAAAGATTGCCGGAAAAACAACATCCTCCCAAGATCCAGTATGCATCCCAAACATGTACATGCAAATATCTTGAAGGGACAGTTTTTAAGGACATCTAGACTTCATACGAGACAGCACGATTTTAAAGAGGCCAGTCGAATGATGGGTGGAAGAAGGGAGACCGTATTTATTTAGATGTGATGTGAATGACACCTACAGTCAACAAAGGAAAAGGACATGAGATTTAAAAATGGTTCTCATCTATTCGAATGATATGAAGTACATCTGTGATGTGAGAAGAAATAATTGGAAGGTCCTTAAATATGAAGAAGAGCTTAAGAACATAGTAAGGGATATACCTTATTTTGCTTTTAGAAATAACCGTAATCTGAAGCAAATTCTATGCAATGACTTAAGTAAAAATAATGGTATCATTTCAGATTGAAAGTGTACTTATCCATGTCACAGATGCACAAGCCGCAAATACAATGTCACAGATAAGGAGTTCACACATTCAATCCAAAGAAAGAAATTTGTTTTTAATTTTTACATTCCAACAGATGTAACCTGGCTGTGTTGGCTATGTTGGTTTTGCATATTATCTGTTTTCTCCTACAACACAGTGCTTTAGTGGCAGCCTTTCTACTGTTTGTTTTTGCTGTCACGCACACACACACACACACACACACACACACACACACACACACACACACACACACACACACACACACACACACTTTTTTATTTTCCTGTTAACTTTCACAAAGTGTTTTTCAGTCTAAACAATTTGTTTTAGTGAAGTTTAAGTTCTTAAAATGGTGATGGTAATTTGTGACTTGTGTTAATTTTCTCATGGTTTGCTTGTCCTTTTAAAAAGCTTTATTGATCGGCTTTAGCTTCATAACTCATGGCATCGTATATTACAGCACTAATACATAATTATGATATGTGTCACTAATATATACTCAGGACTGCTAGACTGTAGGTACAAGGGCAAAGTCTGAGTAATTGAACACAGTGGGATGAGCAGATTACATCATAACACACCCTAACCATGAATCAATGCAATTATGCGTACTTCAGTTATGCTGTTTGGGGCTTTCTAGTTTTCAGTTCAATTTTAATGGCTTGCTTGTATCATATATCACAAATATCAGCTGTTTTTACCTTCTTATGGTCATTGGCACTGTGGAAGGATTGTGTATGTTGTTTATATCTGCTTTAAATTCACAGGACTGCTTCTCTCCTTTATCATTTTCATGGATTGTTTGCCCACCCTCCCAGCAATTGTCTAAACAGGCAAATTGAAACGAATCAGAAAAAGCCTTTAATTCATATTACCAAATGAAAGAAATGGCATATTAATTAATCCAAAATATGACAATATAATTTAACATTCATCCCAAATCCATTGATGAGAAGAACATCATATATACATGGAGGAAAAGGTTGGAAAGCAGTTCAAAATACACCAAAAAACATCTAGAACTCCTGGCTTAACTCAGTTATTAGAGCCATATATATTACCTCATTCCACGCTTTCCACTACAGACATATGAAATGGTAGCAACCCTAGTATCCCTTTTGGACTCCATAGAGCTCCCATTCTTTGTAAATGTAGAATCCCACAATGGAAACACTTTTAATCACCTCTGCTTAAAAATGCAGGGGTCCCTTCTCTGCTCAGTGTACACAAAATGTTCTTTCTCTTTGTACTGTAATGATATTGCCATGTGACAAGCGATTTTGCTGCTTAAATCACTTAACTGTTTTCTGCTTGTCCCTTAACATATTTCTATTTATGCTGTATTTAAAGCATTCACCCTTCCCACTAAAACGTGCAGATAAGTTCTGATTAACATTGTTCCTGCTGTAATAATATACTGTGCAAAACATATTCTTGTCAACAGACTTGGGAATATGGAAGAGTATCTCTGCTGGTATTACAGCACACAATATTTCTGTTATAATCTGCAGAAGGCATACGTCATTGTCAGTAATACAGACTCTTTAGTCTTGAGACAAGAAAAGTAGCATTGGCACAAGGTACACTGCGCAACTGTGCCCAATTTTGCAGTGCTCATTGATTTTTTTCTCATTTTTGTCTTGCCCCTTGAAAAATTGCTGATTTTCTGGTAAATCACTGAGGCACACACTCAGTCAGCAATGCCAGATGTTAGAGTTTCATAATTTATATTCTTCACAACATGTATACCAAAACATGGTGTTGTTCTGTTAATTTTTCTAAGTGCATTGGAGTATTGTCCCTGATTTGGGGTTTTTTGGCCTTGTCTGGAATCAAGAGGACAAAATCACATGCTGAACCTTTACTACAGGCTTTGGCAGCTGTGAACATTTAGGCCACCTGCTGGGTAAAGCTACTGTCATAGCTGAAATCTGCTGGCAAGATTGGCTATAGGACTTGGAATTTCTGCAGAACTAAAATCTTGCCTTTAATCATCAGAGGACCTGCACTGTGGAATTCACTGCTTCTACAATTCTGGTTAAGCGGCTTAGTAATATCAGCATGACATACTTATGAACGTATTTCTCTCACATTTGAGAAAATTCATTCCATTTCCTGGATACAGCAAAAGCTTACATCTCTCACGCCACTGAAAATTGTTTCCCATTTTGTGTATAATTGTCCTAGATTTTATAGTACCCTGTTGAAACATGAAACTGTTAGCACAAGACATTTTGTCAATTTTAATTCCTTTATAGCATAGCACTGCAGTACTATGTTCTGTGTCACTTAAGTACTCAGTGAAATGACTTTACCTTCAAGGGGGTGTTATACCAGATTCATGCCTTTGTGAGGCTATTATAAATAAAGTGTAAATTGCATAGTGCAGTGTAGTTTGGGACACTGAAGTATTTTCTTGATAATACAGCAGGGTGGCAGAACATCACTGTAAAATATGAACCTAATAGGTTTTAAGATTTTAACAATTTGAAATGTCTTACATCCTCTTTAAAATACATATGGAAATATCCAAAGCAATGTTTTCTACCATGCAGATTGCTGAGGACTCAGAAATGGATTACCGTATCTATGCTAAGATCATTAAATACTCAAAGGTTTGTGCCACTGAGTTAAAATAATAAAATACTTAACAGCACCGAGGTATCTGCGCTCAGATCATTAAACAAATTATACTCTAATGTGTCTGTACTTAGACTTTCAAATGTCATTTTCTTTTTCTGTTAGGTATTTACCTGAAATATGTGAAATCTGTGATGTCCATCATCAATGCAAATTTTGAAGTTAATGAATTAAATCTGAATTTCCAATTCCACAATGTGTTGCTATCAGCCTTCCTCCTTGCAAACATATAAAATGGTGCATACTCAACTGCAAAAAGTGTGAACTGTACTTCACTCCTGGTTTCATTGTCTTCTGCATGTTACCATAGATCCCCTATACCGATCCTACATGAATCATATGCTACATGCCAGAAGCCGCACAAGAATGTCAAAAATTGAAACAATACTAATTTCTTGAACTTTAATCATACTGTGGCTTAGGAATGGGGTCCATTGCTATCTGGGTGTTAGAAACCGAAAAGACTTGCTGAAATTAAACCGGGATCATACTAGCACAGTTTCATGCTGAGAAGAACGCAACACAGCACAAAACATTGTTTTACAATACAAATCTGGAATACTTAGTAATCATTTTTAGATTTGTAAATACGCGTGTGCATTTTGTTATCTTGCATGCTGTGAGTGGGTAGTACGCCTTTAAAAAGTGTGGGAATGTAGCTTAAAATTGTCACAGCTTTTCATTCAGACAGTTCATTGTATTAGCTAACTGTCAGGTGGTGCTTGTACAAAAGGTTTTTGCCTGCAAGAGGCAAAACAGGAAGTTCCCGCACAGTTCTCAACTTTTACCAGCAGAATTTGGAGCAAAGTAAAAAATAACTAAGGAAAAGGCCCGAAAGTAGAGACACAGTTTAGATGTAGGCACTATAATCTTAGAAATTGTCAAATTGATTTCCAGTTTTAGGAGAAATGGAAAAAACCTTATCAGAGGTGTCCCTCCAAAATATGGACAGTTGAGAGGTAAACCAGAGGCTTTTCCTGAAGCTCCAAGACTCATGGAGTTTGGGCTATATTTGGATATGGCCTGAAACCAATGTAGGTGAAGACTTTGTGTTGGTTGCTTAAGCTAAAGGGGAGGTCTGACAGGGCCTACAGCTGTGATAACAAGAGGAACAGTCTGTGGGTGAAGAAGCTGTTTTGGGAATGCTGAAATGGACTGTAAAATTTTATAAAAGGTATTGCTCACAGTGTGGGATAGTGCATCCTGTTCTTCTTTGTTTTTAAACAATAAACATTTGTTTTAATAAACTTACTCCTTAATGTGTTTAAAGATTTACACTGGTAGCATGTGCAATGACAGTTTGGCCAAGGACCAGCCAATAGACTGTTTCTCACAGTGCCGCTACTATCAAGTGCACATTCTATTTGGGGCTAACATTTCCCTATGGAGCTGCTAACACTTCTCTGTGGAGTTATAACCAGAGATGTTTCTGCTGGTGTTGCTGGTATGTTTACTGATACAGCTTTTGTTCTCTGACAGTTCTTGGTGTGCTTCCTTCTACATAATACTATGCAAGAGCTGCAGAAAATGCTCATGGACTGTAAGATGAAGACTGACGAAAAGCTGGTACAAGTGCCACGAGCAATTGGTTGGATTGGCTAACATAACAGCTACCCTTAGAACTGTGCCTGTCAAAAACAAAAAACAAAATGGTGAGTAAAGAGGAGAACTTGGAATCCTGTTCTTATTCTGCAACTATAGATCTATATATCTGTTCCCTGCACTTCATTTCTCCTTCTGCTTGGCCTTAATACCATTGCCTTCCGCTCTGTACTGTATCTAAACCAGTATCATCTGTATTGCTCTATAATACTCTTCCAAATCTGGTAGCCCCATCCATCTATCACCTTGGTAGTATCATATTTTCCAAATACACTTTGGCCTCTTTCTGTCCCAGATAATCTGGTTACCACCCTTTTCAAATGGTTCCAACATTATTTTTGCAGCTGATATATAAAAGCCTGTCCTACATACAGCATTAATGGCACCATAAACATTTTCAGTGGCTGTATTCTCAAGTTCAGGTCTATTCCTACTGCCTCCCACTTTCTTATAATCCCCTTAATGTACTCTCCTACCTCCCACCATGTTTTCCTTGGGGAGTCATACCCCCAAGTACCTTAATCTGATGTGCCCCCATAAATTGGAGTAATCCTGTACTAGGTTATTCTTTGGGGCATAATTCACAAAAATAACTTTATTTTTGTTTTTATTGATTTTATAACCTGATATTCCCATGAACTGTCGTAACGTTCCATATAGTCACAATATATCATCACCTGGGATTGTCATATAAAGAATTATGTCATCGGCAGAGATCACCACCGTCTGCTCCTCTCCCTGCCTTCCCCACCATCTTGTTTCAGATTACCTTACTTTCTACCTGAGGTGCTCTAAATAAAGGGCAAGTACTAGATGGAATAAGGGGCAGAGTTCCCTTGTGCTGATGGTGATTTCCAGTTGTGAAGATACACTTTCGTTTACTTTTATGTTTGCCTTGAAATGTGTATAGATTCTCTTTATTAGTGTAACAAGATCATTTGGAAATCTTGTTTTGTCCACTACTTGCATAAATTCCTCCAATGAACCCTATCAAAGGCCTTCTCTGCATTTAGGCTGATTAACATTAACTGCTTACCCCCCACTTCCTTTTGTATCATGTTTCCCCTCAGAATATTTTCAAAAGTTTGCTTTACTTTCTTTCCAAGGTGTTCTAAACAGAGGGCAAATAATAATGGGGACAAGAGGCAGCCTGGCCTTGTGCCTCTGGTGATTTTCATTTGTGTGGATACCCTTCCATTTACTTTTATGAACCATATCAAAGGCCTCCGCATTAATGCTCATTAATATTAACAACTTGCCCTCCTCTTCTGCCTCATTTTGTAACATGTTTGTCCTCAGTATATTGTGAAAAGTTTACCTGCTGTATTACAAACCTACATTGATCTGTGTTGATTATGCTTGGTAGCAGCTTAGCTAATCTGTTTGCCATAATACCTGTGAAGACCTTATAACCATTTTTTAAGGACCGATAGTGGGTGATATGAGCCTGGGTTGGTTGGGTCCTTGTCCTCCTTTAGCATTACTGTTATTAATCTGTTTCTACCAACTCTCCAAACCTCTGATGGGAATTCAACCCATCCTGGCAAATCCCCACCCCAACTTTTGCTTTCATCTGCTCCCTTATTTCTACCTTGGAGATTGGTCTCACTATTTCTTCCCCCTCTTCCTCCCTTACTATTAGAGTTTTTAGTTTTCCCAAGAATTCTTCCAGTTCTCACTTTAATTTTGAGCCTTGTATAGATTTTTGTAATAATCTACAAAAACCTTCCTTATCTGTTATGGATTGTTCTCTAATATACCTGTTCTTGGGTCTCATATCTTCCCTATGCATCTTTCAACCTTCTGTAATCTTAATCTACTGGCCAGCACCTGCTGTAGTTTTGGAGTACTTGTAAACTACCTTTGTTTGATTGCCACTTGCTTTCTCATGACCACTTCATCCAGGTAACTATACCACTTTTCCTCACGTTCCCTCAATTCCCCCATCTGTGTTTTCCCCTGTCTGGTCCACTGTGGCTTATAGCTCCTTAACCCTCTTTAATGTAAATTTCTGAAACCAGATACCCTCCATCAAAGGAAAAGATTTTTCCCATTTTATAGCACTGAGAGAATGTGGGTGGAGGGAGTATCCACAGACATAGTGTGGTAGATCGATACACTTAATAAGAAAGAAGGAAAGCAACTGATTGGTGTGCCATTCAATACAAGAATGGGGCCAGCATCGAACGTAAGGGCATCTGGGGTGGGGGTCATGCCATTGACTGCTTCCAGTGACCTAATCCTTGGTCCCGCCTCCCCTATGTTTGTCTGTTCACATCTGAGGGCTACTCCCCTCTATGGACCATGCCTTCCCATAGGGGATGACTACACAAATGCCCTCTTCCTATCCCTGGAATGGGCACACCCATGTCTGTCTGCCAGCAGGTTAGACACCCATTCATTCTAGTTGAACTTGGGTCACCTTGGCTGTAGCTAGGGATTTATCACTCTACACCATGATGCTTGCTCAGAGATGCACAAGAAGTGTTAGAACAGAAACAGAAAAAAACAAAAACAGAAGTAGAATATTTACAATGATGAACAACAAAGCAAAGAAATTGTAGTAAATTTTTAAAGAAAACATAGAGTTCCTACACTTTCTGGCCAAGGGGATCAGAAAGCTAAAGAAAATGTGAACTACCAAGAGGTTTGTTCATCCAGCGAAAAGGTTAAGCAGAAGATTTTTTTGTCTAGGGCTAACCTTTTCAGTAAAAGACATACAGGAAGCTGCAGTGACAAAGATTTTACAAGAGCATGCTATACCTTCCACTTGTACAAAAGTTAGTGAAGAAAGAATCCCTGAACTACTGGACTTAATGCTATGCCACATAAACATTTAAAGTACAAAGGGAATATGATATTTTAAGTAGTGTAAAAACAAAAAAAAAAGAATATAACCAGGCTTGTAGGAGAGGATAGTGAACATGTTAAGCCTTATTACTAAAGTATGACCACCTGTTATGGAGAGGAGATTCTTCATCAATTTCTGTTAAAAGTTTATAGGATACTAGTTTTAAAACAAGGCCATAGTCATGTAATGGAGAGTCAGATGAGGATGGAAAAAAACAAGGCAGAGTAGTAGCCAGACTGTATCAGTCAGGTGTAATGAAAGGGATAAAAAGTTGCTTTGTGTCTTGTGCAGAATTCCAGAAGAACTGCACCCCCTAGATTTAACAACCAATTTTTCCCAATGTCTATTATAGAGGTACTATTTGATCCAATTGCTATGGGCATTAGTAAAATCTTCCAATGAGTATCAGTCCATATAGTAATAACGGACTGTGCTATATACATTTCCAGAAGGAGTGCTGTTACACAAAGCTAATGCTAAAGGCATTGCCAGAGTGCTGGTACAGCTATTCTCTAGAGTAGGTGTCCCTAAAGACATACTCACTGACTAAGGCATTCCTTTTATGCTAAGGGTACTGCATATGTTATGTTAATTCTTTAAAGAAAAAGTAGTTGAAGATGTCAGCCTACCACCCACAGACTGATGGATTAGTAGAGAGGTTCAAAAAAGCACTGAAATACATGCAGTGTTACTGATGCAGATAAGAATACATGACACCAGCTGTTGCCATTCTTACTGTCTGTGATAAGAGAGGCACCACAAGCTTCAAATGGGCTTATCCCATTTGAATTCTATGCAGCAGGCATCTGAGAGGACTGCCTGATAATGGTAAGGAAATATGGAAAGAATAGAATACACAATCTAAAAGTGTGACAGAATACTAGGTTAATTTGCATGATAAAGTTGGTTATAGCCCACAGTAACACAGCATGTACAGAAATAAAAGGCAATGTAACAAGTTTATAATAAGAATGTCTAACTTAGAGAACTTCACCTAGGGATTAAGCATTAGAGTTAATAATCTCCACAGAGAACACATTTGTAGCCAAGTGGTAAGGGACATTTGAGGTGATTGAAATAATAAATGTAGTGAACTACAATGTCAGACAGACAGGAAAAAAAAGATGGAACAAATCTCAACATACTGAGGCCATGGAAAGAAGTAGAATGTTCTGTGGTTAACATGGAAGCTGAAGTTCACACAGGGAGGTAGAGAATCTTCTTCTTCTTTCGGCTTTTTCCCAGTTAGGGGTCGCCACAGCGGATCACCTATCTGCTCATGATTGGCAGTGGAGTTTTACGGTGTCGAGTTGCCAGCCCAGCATCCAACCTTTCACAGAAGGCACACAAATGCACACACTCACACCTAGGGCCAATTTAGAGTGTCCAATCCACCTACATCATGTCTTTGGGATGTGGGAGGAAACCGGAGCACCCGGAGGAAACCCACATGACCACAGGGAGGACATGCAGACTCCGCACAGAAGGCACCCCAGCCGAGAATCAAACCGGAGAACCTCTTGCTGTGAGGTGGCAATGCTAACCACTGCACCACCGTGGGTGCCCTATTTGCCTGAAATATAACTAGAGAAATCTTTGTCAAAGGTAGAAATGTGAGAAGTAAGAGAATGTCTCTTATGAATTAAAGGAATATTAAGGCATGACTGGAGGAAGTAAACTGATACAGCATAACAGAAAAACAATGTCTGGAGTGAAGGATAAACTGAGACCCTACAGAGTACCAGAAACAAATGTTTTTTACTTTTTATTTTACCTATTTGTTGATTGGATAAGACCAATGGACAAATTATCCCTTTTTGGTGTGAAATGGGAGCACTGCCTGGTTAGGTAACTTGCTCAGAGTCAGTTCATAGCTTTAGTCCACTGCAATAGCCGCCAGAGATTAGAATTGGCAACAGAAGAGTCACGGAGTGAATGGAACAGCACAGTAGTACTAGTCCATATACAGTACCTGATGGAAGTGTCACAGAGCAAATGGAGCAGCCCAGTGGAGCTAGTCCATAAACATGATGGAAGAGTCACAGAGTGAATGGAGCAGCCCGGTAGTGCTAGTCCCTAAAGCTGATGGAAGAGTCACAGAGTGAATGGAACAGCCCAATAGTGCTAGTCCCTAAACTTGATGGAAGCAGGGGCGGCTCGTGCTACTGGACTGCAGGACTGCAGCCCCCCAGCTATAAAAAAGAAAGAAAACAATAAAAACAAATGCGAGTCCCAGAACTTCCCAATATCTGGACTTCTGGTGAACCAGTCCAGAGCATTCCCAGAAGTCTATGCAGTTACAACTGTATAGACTGGAAAAGCTACTAAGGTAGTGTGTGTGTGTGTGTGTGTGTGTGTGTGTGTGTGTGTGTGTGTGTGTGTGTGTGTGTGTGTGTAATGCCCCGGTTAAATATACCTGGTGGGTAGAGAGAACTCAGGAAATATACCTGCTGGCTAGATTCACATCCTGTACCTTGGGAGCAGGTAGCAAGAGCTTGAATTCCCTACCCACCACCACTTGTAAAATGTTTCCCTCATATTTTTGTTCTTGTGAAATTTGTGGTTTTCTGAATTTTTAATTCACTAAATAATGACAGGCATTTGCATTTCAGACTTCATATTCTTCAGAGAGTACATGGCAACACAAAACCTTTTATTCTAGCAATTTTCTGTTTATAAGATCAATATTTGAAATTTGTCCCTATTTTTGGGGCTGTATTCACCCATTATTGGCTTTGTCCAGGTTTTTTTGTGCTAAGAGGTTGAGAGCTATGGGGAGAACTGAACTCACTGAATATATTTGGGAGCTGTATTCCCCCATTATTGGCTTTGTCCAGATGTTTTGTGCTAAGAGGTTGAGAACTAAGGTGAGAACTGAATTCACTAAATTATAGCCATTTGAGTTTCAGTCTACCTGTCTTTCAAGAAACAGCTGATTCGGCATAGTGGTATGTTGCTCTGACTGTAGTGCTCTGGGTTCAAACTTGGCAGTGAAATGCATGGTGGTAACATAGCATTTTATTCAAGCAACTTTCCAAGACTATACAAGCAATGTTTAAAATGTGTCCCTAGTTTTTGGGCTTTTGTCCCCACCCCCAAGAAATTTTGGCTTTTTCCAGATTTCTTGTGCTTCAAAGTTGAGAGATACAGTTGAGTGTCAAGTGGATTTTACAAGGAGATGAGAGCTTGAAGAAATGTTTAATTCTGCTTATGCTGAGCCTGCTTGTATTGTTAATAGCACAACAGGTAGTGTACTTGCTTTTGATGCAGAAGGCTGTGGGTTCTATCCCCACAGTATATAGATGCATTGCTGATACTGTACTCTGTTGTACTTTTAAAGGGGGTGGATGCTGCAGTCCTGAGAATGTCCTCTTTGGTAGAGATACCTAGTAATGATGAACCTGTTATCAGTTTGCCATCCATTCCCTATTGAAATATAAGTAACGTATCATTGTTTTAATGTAACATAGGCAATTTATTCCTCAACAGCAACATGCACTTTATTTGTAGTTGAAACAATGAAATAGAAAGTTGTTTGCTAGCAGCAACCTCTTCATTAGTTATAGATCTCTTTAATGTGGAATTATTTAGATGACTTTACTTCTGCAGAGACTGTGTATATTTACTGCTACTGGTGGATTGTAGAAATTTGAGTAGACTTTTATGATGGAAATGTTCTGAACTGGGCAGTTTTGTCATTATTGGTGCATGCATTTTGTTTCATTGTTTACTTGAAAAATGTTTAAAACAATACATTTAAAAAACCCTCTAACAGCTGTACTGTATTATACAAGTAATAATAATTTAATACAATCAGGAAGGTGTATCAAAGAACACATGTATGTTTCCTGTGCAAAGGGCCTATGATTTGAAAACAGCCCAAAGTTAATCTTTATCTGCCACTGGCCAGATGTATTTTCTTTGAATGTGGGTTTCAATGCTGTTTCAATGAATGTGAGTTTCAAGGGCAGAGAAGTTTTAATGCTAAGTCTATTTTCATTGTGAGACTGCATTGCTTTGTTTAGCACATGTCTATTAGTGTTTGTGCTGTAAAATGTAAAATAAAACTTTTAAATGAAATCCAAATCATCGAAGAAGTAAAGCAGAATGCACATTATAGTGTTTATGGTAAATGGGGTGAGATAGACAAGTAATGAGACATTGGAATAGCTGCAAGGGGGAGGCCCCATTCGACCATGATTTTGTGAGGGGGGAAGGGCAGCAAACTCAGACAACCCCAGCTGAACTATACCTCATAACTGTTCAGATTTTTGCAGAATGAATAGATTTTTGCTTCTTATTTTTGGTTTGTTCCTCATAAAATTTGTGGTTTTCTGGCAAATCATTTAGGAATGAAGTCACTAAATAATGACAGGCATTGAGTTTCAGACTTCATACTCTTCAGAAAAATGCATGCTAAAGCAAGACCTGTTGTTCCGTCAACTAAGTTTATACAAGAGAATTTTTTAGTGTCATTTGTATGTTCCCCCAATATATTTGGCCTTGTCCATATTTCCTGTATTAAGAGGATGAGAGGTACAGATAAATAAATCATTTTATAGAATTAGGTATATCCAAACCTCTCAACTGTCCCTGATTTTGGCTCAAAATGTTGCTCTCCCCCTAATAATCCCTCCGCAAAATGCCAAATTTGGAAGAAAACGTGGAGGGTTTACAATTAATAAATAATTGTAATGATCAGAGTTACTTTTAATTTCAAAAATGCATGTAGATTCTTTTATTTTGTCAGCTGCGCAAGTTAACAGTACTAATTTAAAAAAGTACCCCTTCTTTGACAGGTTCCCAGCTGTATTGTGGGGCTATTTTATATTTTTGTATCACATTTTGGTCCGTTTTTCATAAAATTGTGTTTTTCTGGCAAATTAGTGGCAAATCATTAAAGATTGAAGTTAGAAAATAATGACAGACATTTGAGTTTCAGATTTCATACCCTTCAGAAAATTAATACGAGTGCAAGACCTACTATTCTATTACCTTTCTAAGTTTATAAGATCAATATTTAAAAATTATCCTTATTTTTGGGCCTTTGTCCCACTTTTGTTTATGGCTTTGTCCAGATTTCTTGCTCTGAGACTGAGAGGCATTACAAATGTGTCAGGGCCATCACTGTCAGCCAGAGACATTTCAAATTGTGACATACTTGTTGCACCCCACGTAGTGACGCTGGATGTGTCCAAGCAAGGCAAGGAGCAGTTATGCAGTGTAAGTGTGCAGAGTATCCCCTCATGCAAGGTAGACACAAGAACTACAGTGGCTTTTCATCTGTCCTTGATTTTGCAGAATGTTCTGGTTTTCTGTCATATTTTTATACTGTTGATTTATGCTTCTTCTTATTCAGAAAATGCATGTCATTGCAGTGTCTGTTGCTGTGTGTTTAAGTAGCAATGCTTTAATGACCATCTGGTAAGTTTGTCTGAGACTGTAACATGCAAGTAAGTTTTAATAAGCATACTGTTAAAGAATTACCAACACTGAAAGCATTTTTGTTGTTGCCATGCAGAGAATATTTACATAACTAGATAGCATATAAGCCTTAGGTATTGAAATGCATATGACAGTATTTGTAATAAAGGACAGGATTACAGTACTTTCAGAAGTTCGTTACATTTGTTGGAGACTTGCAGTCATTTTTGCAGGCATTACCCGTAAACTAAACAGAATGCCAATCTATCCTGTGTGGTCCATAACCTGTCCAGTAACCCTGAAAGCAATTTATCTTGAGCTTGTTTCTTGTTTGCTGTTCATTTTTTACTTTGATCATGAAAGAAGTAAATAGTTGTTGTCAGGAAGCAGGTCTTTTTTGGATAAGAAACATTTTTACAAGTGGGGGTATCACAGAGATTGTTACTTTCAGCATGTTACTTGGTACTTTTATAAAGCTGAATATAAATTATAATTAGAACTGCAGTGCAAGGAGAAGTGGTTTGAGTTGAGTGTTCCTTGTTTTTTTATACTTGATTTTCACTGGCATTCCAGTAATGCATTTAAAAAGTAATTCATTTTTTCATGCCTCACAACCTTTTTGTTTCCATCCAGATATTAAATAAGCTGTCATGTAGCCAATGCATTGAAATATTTTTTTTTCTTTACAATTCATTTTGTCTTGATTGGACTCTCATAATGACAGTTTGTCAGTGGCACCCAGGGAGCGTATTTAATTAAAGTCCCAGTTTTTGTGTTTTTTAGCATAGCCCCACCCCCTTCTAGTTGGCCACACCCCTTCCCATTGGCCTCACCATTCCGTTGTCTCCTGCAGCCACTGGATGGAAGTATCACAGAGAGAATGGAACAGCCCAGTTGTGCTAGTCCCTAAACCTGATGGAAGTGTCACAGAGTGAATGGGACAGCCCAGTAGTGCTAGTCCCTAAACCTGATGGAGGTGTCACAGAGTGAATGGAGCAGCTTGGTAGTGCTAGTCCCTAAGTCTGATGAAAGTACAAGATTCTTCAATGATTGCACCAAACAATATTTCAAAGTTTGATAGCTATCTCATACACAGAATTGATAAGCTGATAGACAACTTAGGAAAGGCCAGATGCTTGACAGCACTATACCTAACAAGAAAAAATAGCTTTTGAAACCCCTGAAGGTCTACATCACTACATTGTACCACCAATTGGCCTACATGAAGCTCAGGAACCTTTCAGAAACTGAGGAGCAGATATCAGGGTCCATACCTGGGCCACCATTGTGTAAAGTCATTAGAATCGCTGTTTTCCCAATGTCAGGAATGTAACCACTGGAGAGGCTTAGATTAAAGAGGTTAAGAAGGGGTTTAGAAAGACCACATTTGGCACTGATAATCAGGCAGTCTAGTATTTTTATCAGGGCCCATAGATAAAGTAGCCTTAGTTTTTGGGAGGGCTGATGGAACTTGTTCCAAAGTAATTAAATGGGGTGGCTTAGATTATGGAACTTGTGAAATAGCTAGAACTGTTGGTGGGGTAAAATTTGCACTAAATCTGTTAGCTTTGATATTAACTATTTCCTTTGGGTTGTAGAGTGTTGTATTATTCTTGACTGTCTCCAAGCATTGTTGCATGTTAGTTCTTAATGTCCTGAATTAAAGAAAAATTGTATTTATTTTTGGTTTTGGTGGCTATTGTAAGATCATACTCAGCTTTGAGCTTCTTAAAGATTCCCTTAAGCTCTAATACTTAAGAGTTCTCTTAAGGTAGGTAGAATGAGACCTCTTAAAAGCATTAAGCAGTTTCTTTCTCTTGCTATATAATTTATTTATATGAGTATTTATGTGTATTAGCAAACTAATTGCCTGTTAGTGCTTTTATAAAAGGTTGTTGCTAGGAAAAGGCAAACCAGGAAGTGAGTTTCTCAGTCAGTGGTTAAGTATGGGGTAAAACAGAGGCTTTAACCAAAGATCCAAGATTTATGGAGTCTTGTGGCCTAATTGGCAATAATTGTAGATGTGGTTTGAGACCAGCTCAAGAGAAGATTTTTCATTGGTTAACAAGGCTGAAGGTGAGGCTGGTACTGCCTACTTCTCTGATTATAAATGAACAGCCCATGGGTAGAAAGTCTGGTTTTGATTGCCGAAACAGACCGTAAAATATAAAAAACATACTGTTCACAATGTGTGAATATTGCACAAGAGCAAGTGGGGAATTGTTTCATTTTCTGCTGTATTTTTTTAATGAAGTTGTGCCATCCAGTGTGTTTATAGACTTATACTAATGCACTTATTTTTCAGTCACAATCCCATTGCAAACAGCAGAGTAAACTGATCAAGGCCACCACTTGCAAGAAGTGTGGCAAATATGGCAACTAGCGAAGGCTACTAAGACACAAAGCAGTGTGTGTGTGTGTGTGTGTGTGTGTGTGTGTGTGTGTGTGTGTGTGTGTGTGTGTGTGTGTGTGTGTGTGTGTGTTTGCGTATGTGTGCTGGGTAGCTGTTGTTTGTCTACCTTGTACAAGAATTTATATATCCATAATAGTTTGCTCTAGGAATGAAGACTCACAAAATATCCTGCAAGGAGAGCTGCATAAAAGTTTAGACAATCTCAGCATTGTTTCTTTTCAAAGTATTCTTCTATGATTTCCTATCAAATCAAGAGGCCAGTTTTCAGATTTGTGACTCGCAGAATTGATGGTTGGCAATATGGAAATCGGCCAACTAACGTTCGGCATTTCCATAGTCACCAGTCATTCTGCATTTTAATAGTAAACCATAAATATATATATATATATATATATATATATATATATATATATATATATATATATAAGTATGTGTGTGTGTGTGTATATATATTTTTTGGCTTAATAGTTGTACTATATTAGTGGTTTCTCAGATCTCTGCTGAAACTGTCTTCCCACCCCCATTTTCTGCCTTGTCTTCAGCTGATATAACTGGTTTTTATAGCTTGTGTGTTACCTAACTCAAGTTTCCCTTAATCTGACCTGTTAATAACAGCCTGCATTTAAATTGGAACCTGTGTTCTGAGAGACAGCCTTACAAGACTATCTGCAAATATACAGAGCTGAGTATATTTTTTTGGCTTAATAGTTGTACTATATTAGTGGTTGCTCAGATCTCTGCTGAAACTGTCTTCCCACCCCCATTTTCTGCCTTGTCTTCAGCTGATATAACTGTTTTTTATAGCTTGTGTGATACCTAACTCAAGGTTCCCTTAATTTGACCTGTTGTGGTGGTGCTGCGGCAGCCTTGTCGCCTCATAGCAAGACGTTGTCCCATTCGATTCTCAGCTAGAGCGTCTTCTGTGTGGAGGCATACATGAATGGGGCGTGCCTTTGTTGAAGGTTGTGCGTCAGGGCTGGTAACCAGGTACGTAAAAATCCACTACCAATCATTAGCAGACCGGAGTTCCGCTGTGGCAACCCCTATCCGGGAAAAGCCGAAAGACACAAATTTTTAATCCTCTGTGGTGGTGCTGTGGTAGCGTTGTCGCCTCACAGTAAGACGCTGTCCGGTTCGATTCTCAGCTAGAGCGTCTTCTGCGTGGAGACATGCGTGAATGGGCGTACCTTCGTAGGAGGTTGTGCATCAGGCCTGGCAAGCCGGTACGTAAAAATCAACTGCCAATCATTAGCGGACCAGAGTTCCGCTGTGGCGACCCCTAACCCAGAAAAGCTGAAAGACACAAACAATAACAGCCTGCATTTAAATTGGAACCTGTGTTCTGAGAGACAGCCTTACAAGACTATCTGCAAATATACAGAGCTGAGTATATTTTTTTGGCTTAATAGTTGTACTATATAAGTGGTTGCTCAGATCTCTGCTGAAACTGTCTTCCCACCCCCATTTTCTGCCTTGTCTTCAGCTGATATAACTGGTTTTTATAGCTTGTGTGTTACCTAACTCAAAGTTCCCTTAATTTGACCTGTTAATAGCAGCCTGCATTTAAATTGGAACCTATGTTCTGAGAGACAGCCTTACAAGACTATCTGCAAATATACAGAGCTGAGTATATTTTTCTTTATTATAGAGTTTAATTGTTGCTTAGATATCTGTTGTCTCACTGTTCTGAGAGACTGATCTGCAAATATACAGAACTGAATATATTTTTTGGCTTAATAGTTGTACAATATTAGTGGTTGCTCGGATCTCTGCTGAAACTGTCTTCCCACCCCCATTTTCTGCCTTGTCTTCAGCTGATATAACTGGTTTTTATAGCTTGTGTGTTACCTAACTCAAGGTTCCCTTAATTTGACCTGTTAATAACAGCCTGCATTTAAATTGGAACCTGTGTTCTGAGAGACAGCCTTACAAGACTATCTGCAAATATACAGAGCTGAGTATATTTTTCTTTATTATACAGTTTAATTGTTGCTTAGATATCTGTTGTCTCACTGTTCTGAGAGACTGATCTGCAAATATACAGAGCCGAGTATATTTTTTTGGCTTAATAGTTGTACTATATTAGTGGTTGCTCAGATCTCTGCTGAAACTGTCTTCCCACCCCCATTTTCTGCCTTGTTTTCAGCTGATATAACTGTTTTTATAGCTTGTGTGTTACCTAACTCAAGGTTCCCTTAATTTGACCTGTTAATAACAGCCTGCATTTAATTGGAACCTGTGTTCTGAGAGACAGCCTTACAAGACCATCTGAAAATATACAGAGCTGAGTATATTTTTCTTTATTGTAGAGTTTAATTGTTGCTTAGATATCTGTTGTCTCACTGTTCTGAGAGACTGATCTACAAATATACAGAGCTGAGAATATTTCTTTTGGCTTAATAGTTGTACTATATTAGTGGTTGCTCAGATCTCTGCTGAAACTATCTTCCCCACCCCCTCCCTGTTTTTGGTTTGTAGTTAAATTTGGTGGATTTTGCAGTGCCCACCCCACTGTAGATTTGATCTAGGACACTCCCCCAGTCCCATCTCTTTACCGCATTCTACCTAATAAACCCTTTCTGCACTTGCTTTTAGTCCTTTTTAATTTAATTGCATTTTTCAAACTGTGTGTGGTCTAATATTGCTACATACTCAAGCGTGCTAGCTTGCACTGCATGTGAATTGTTTTTACTACTGCTTTAGCTACTTTTATGTAAAAAAAAAAAAAAAAAAAACTGTAAGCCTGTTTTCTACCTTTCCTGTAAGTAGTGTTCCAGATACAGATTTGCTGTATCCAGGACTGTTTGTAAGCTTCTGAGACCCCCAAGCCTTTCTTTGTTGGAGGGAAGCCTTCTAGCTTATCAGTGGGAGTGGTAAGCATTAGGTAACCTGTCTACCACATAAGGAGTGGTTCTGGCCCAGAATTTGTAGTTATTGGCAGTTTGGGCAATCTTCCATCTCTCTCAACATTCTGATTTGAAAGCCTGCATTTGCACTTGTTTCTTTCCTGTAACTCGTCTAGTGCAGATACAGATTCTTAGTTTTAGCACTTAAATTTGCTTATTCATGCTCAGCACTTGTTCAGAACTTGTAAGCACTAAATAAGCTACTAATTACTATAGCACTCAATCTTCCTCATTACCTAGAGGAAAACAGTTTTTGTACTTACTTTTCTCACTGGCGTTGAGAAAAACAGCTCTTGTACTCACTTTCCTCACTTATCTAGAGGAAAATAGTTTTTATTCAGGCATGTCCAAGGGTCAGCTCCCAGTGTTCTCCCCTGTCTATCTGATGAATCTGGGCATCTTGAGGCAATGTAGAAATTGCCTCATGTACACAGACAACCCTCTCCTCCTGCCACCCAACACTACAACCTGTGAGAGATGCACTTATCTAGCCAAACTTGAGGTAAAGCTCTCTCCAACCAAGACTGAACCTGACAGTTATGAGGAGAAGGTAAACATTTGCACCACACCACACTCATCACATAGTCTCACTACGTCTACACCACCAAAATCCACACATAGAAACTCAAAACCATTTGCGGAGGCTCTCAATAATAATCTGCCTAAGCAACAGAGACCTCCAAAGCAGAAACATAAGCAACCTCCATCCCCCAACACAACGCAAATGACACATAGCCCACAGACTCAGTGTGCCACTCAAACACAGCCAATAAGGCAAAACAACATACCCAACACACTAGTCATAGGTGACTCTATAGTCAGGCACACTGATGTCCCACTCACCAGGCTAAACAAGGTGAAGGTTACTGTCAGCTGCCTGTCGGGTGCCAGGATCCGCCACATAACCCACGCACTCAGGTCACTCCACAACAAGTACAAATATGACTCTGTCATTGTCCATGTTGGTGTGAATGACCTGAGACGTACCTCCCTGGACTACATAAAAAGAGACATGGAAGAGCTCTCCGATCTTGTAGCCCAGGCAGGTATGACCCTAGCCCTGAGTAGCATTCTGCCATCACCCAGAATGATACCGCAGTACAAGGACAAAATTATTGACTTCAACAATTGGCTAAGCTTCTGGTGTCATTCTAAGGGGATCCAGTGTCTGTCTGCTTGGGATGACATGGTCAACAGACCACGATGCATTGCCACAGAAGGCCTGCACCTGTCGCCCCTGGGATTCCGGATACTGTTTAAGGCTCTTGCTGCCCCTATAATGCCTTTTTTAGGCAGGGTTCAAGTAACAAATTCACCACCATAACAGGAACAAGCAAGCAAAAACTGAGGGTAATGCTACTCAATGCTAGAAGTCTAAATTTCAAAATGCACTCACTCGAGGCACTCCTTAAAATGGAGAACATCGATATCTGTGCAGTGACTGAGACCTGTTTCAAGGCTCCAGAGAGCACCCCTGCACTACCAGGCTATAACTCATACCACACTTTTCGGCCATGTAACCTGGACCGAAACACCAAAGCTGGGGGTGTGTCCATATTCATTAAGGATATCCACACCTCCAGGCCAGTTGCTCAGCATAATGCATCCAAGGTTATCCAAGTGCAACTAACTCTTGGCAAAACTGCAATCCAAATTGTAGCTTGCTACAGATCCCCCCACCATGCCCCAGGATTCCCACTCCTCTTTTCTTGATGTACTGGAAAATATTTGGGTTCAATCAAACACTCTAATAATGGACAACTTTAACTACCCCACCATTAACTGGGAAAACTACTCATGTACCAACTCCTTAGCGCGACGCTTTCTGGAATTCATAAACTCCAATGCCCTAGATGAACTTATCCACACCCCCACCAGGGGCAACAATATCCTAGACCTAGTCATTACCAACATGAATGACCGGTGTTCCACACCTGAAGTCAACTCCTCATTGGTCCGATCTGACCATAAGCTAATCACCCTTGATATCCACATCCCACCCCACCCCCCATTAAAGAAACCACAGTAAAAAATTTCTCCAAAGCCAACTTCATGCTTCTTAAGACAGAAGTAGGGAACTTCATGACACCCATGCAGATGGACAATACAGTTACAACTGCTGAATCCTACACAAATGCACTCTATAAGCACTTACATGAGTGCATGGATTGTGCTATCCCAAACAAAACCAAGACGCTATCCTCCAAAAAAGGAAGCCAATCTGGTGGTCCCCTGCCATAAACAAACTGTACAACAGAAGGAAGAAACTGTTGCAAAAGAGAGTAAAATCCCATGAGTGGAGGAGCTCCTTGGTCAGCCTCAGTAAGAAGCTGAGATCCCTTATAAGATCCTCCAAAGCTAGCTACGAAAATAAAATCGCCACTAATTCCAAGGACAACCACAAAGCATTCTATACCTATGTCAAGAATCTCAATGGCAACACCCAGATCTGCTCTGAGTTACAGCACAAAGACACGAAAATTACAGAACCAACAGATATTGCCAACATCCTGGCAGATAGGTTCAGTGCTAACTTTACCCCACCCCCACCTCCTAAAGGGCCCATATCTATACAGGAAGAATGCAGAGTCCCTGTAATCACAACTATGAAGGTGAAAGCTGCACTCTCTAAAGCCAAAAACACAGCATTCATGGGACCGGACAACATCCCAGGCTGCGTTTTACATGAACTTCAGAATGAACTGGCTCCTCACTTAAGCACCATGTTCAATAATAGCCTCGCATCAGGCTTTGTGCCCACTGAATGGCGCACAGCAACAGTTATCCCACTCCACAAAGGGGGAGCCACCACTGATCCCGGGAACTATAGACCTATTAGCCTGAAGAGCCTGGTCTGCAAGGCCATGGAACGTATAGGTTTATAGGTTCATAGGTTCATACTAGGCTATCTGCCCCAGGGCATTTATAAGCCTAGCCAGAATGTGTTTGGCTTTCGCCACCCATTTTAAATTTATTTTGCTATGCCCTTTTTCAAGGTTAGTATACTGTGCCACTGTCTTACAGTGACACAGAAGTGATACCCGGGGTAAACCTACGATCTCCCATCCACTCATCAAGATTCCTCTTGAAGAGAGTCAATGAGGGACTCTGCCTAACATGGACTGGGATTTTATTCCAGAGTGAAGGGAGCCTCTGGGTTATGAATGTGTCCCTCCAGCATGTCCTATTTATTTCAGTGCTGAGGTTCAAGTCTCTCGAGCGCATAGCTTGATGGGATTTGGATTTTCTGAGGTGCAGCATGTCCATTAATTCCGGGTTGGACATGGCTTTATACGTCAGGCACAGATCGCCTCTGAACAGGCGGTATGCCACTGAGTAGAGCTGGAGTTTCTTTAACCGGGCAGCATATGGCATCTGTTTGAGCCCTTTGATCCTCTTGGTGAGGTACTTTTGGGGTCTTTCCAGTTGCTGCAGGTGTCTGGTAAGGTACATCCCAAAAGGGGCATTGTACTCAATTATGGGCCTGTTGAGGGATGAGTAAAGAGGCACGATGACCTCCCCTGATCTAGATGTGAATCGCTTCATGATTAGGTGGGCTATATAAAATGTTTTTCTAACCACTTTGGCCACGTGGTTGTCAAATGAGAGATTGCTATCAACTTGGGTCCCCAGGTCCCTAATTACTTCTTCTGTACTTAATGGATTACCACCTATGTGGTAATTTGTGGGCACTTTGTTTTTGCCAAAGGGGATGACTACACACTTTTTGGCATTTAGCTTGAGGCCATGACTCTGGTACCAGTTGTCTGTTTCTATGAGGCCCTTTTGGAGGATGCTTGTGTTGGCTGGAGAGTCGATTATGGCACCCAGTTTGCAGTCATCTGCGAACTTGGTCAGCCACAGTCCTTCCGTGTTGGCCTGTACCTCCGAGAAATATATACCGAACAAGAGAGGTCCCAGGACTGAGCCTTGTGGGACACCACTTGTAACTGGTTTGGAGTCTGGCATGGCTCCAGCAATTCTAACCATGTGGGTTCTGTCCTTGAGCCAGTTTGCAATCCACCTAGCGACATAGGGGTTTATATTTAAGCTGGTGAGCTTATCTATAATGCCCGAGTGGGGTATTGTATCGAAGGCTTTTGCGAGGTCCAGGTAGGCTGTGTGGACCACCTTCCCCTCGTCAATGGCCTTGGTGACTGTTTCAAAGAAATCAACCAGGTTTAAGAGGCAGGATCTGCACTTAACAAAGCTGAACTGGGTAGGATCCAGTGTCTGTAGGTCCCCAATATCTTTATTTATGAGGTCCATGATGATCCTTTCCATAGCTTTGCAGACCAAGCTAGTCAGGCTTATGGGGCGATAGTTTCCAGGATCCGTTGAGGCACCACCTTTATGGAGAGGGACCACTGTTGCTGTACGCCACTCTTTGGGTACATATCCTGTAGTAAGGCTGAGATTGAACAGTAGTTTTATGTTTGGGTTTAGCTCTTCTTGGAGTTCATGTAGGACGCAGCCCGGGACACCGTCTGGTCCCATTGATGCTGTTTTTTTGCTTTGGAGAGGGCGGCTTTTACCTGAGCATCTGAGATGTCAGGGGCAGCACTCTGCTGGAATAGATATTTGCCCTTTGGTGGGAGAAGTTTGCGCTGAACCTGTCAGCTAGGATGTTGGCAATGTCTGTGGGTTCGGTGTATTTTTTGTCATTTTGGACTAGTTCTGAGCATATCTGGGAATTACCACCCAGGTTCCTAACATAACTAAAGAAAGCCTTGTGATTATCCTTAGTGTCCTGTGCAATTTTTCTCTCGAAGCTGGCCTTAGACAATTTTATGAGTGCCCGTTGTTTTTTGCTAATACTGATCAGTGATGCCTTCCCTTTTTGGGATTTTGCTCTATCATTTAGTAGCTTCCTCCTTCTGTTGTATAGTTTGTTTATGGCTGGGGTCCACCAGACAGGACATCTGCCTTTGGAGGATTGGGTCTTGGTTTTATTTGGGATCGCATGATCCATGCATTCCTGAAGGTGTTCATAGAATGCGTTTAAAAAGGATTCTGCGGTCTGGGCCGTATTTTCCACAGGCCCGGGGGCTTTGAAGGATTCCACCTCGGTTTTGAGGAGTGTGAAATTTGTTTTAGAGAAGTTTTTCACTGTGGTTTTCTGGGCAGGGGGTTGGGTCGGGATGTGAATATCCAGTGAGATTAGCTTATGGTCTGATCTTACCAGTGAGGGATACACTTCTGGTCTGGAGCATAGAGTCCCCATGTTGGTGATGATCAGGTCCAGTATGTTTTCCCCTCTTGTGGGAGTGGTAACAAGTTGTTCCATAGCATTTGAGTTTATAAATTCTAGGAACCTTTGGGCTAGGGTGTTGGAGCTAGAGTAATGCTCCCAGTCTATGTTTGGGTAGTTGAAGTCGCCCAATATAATGGTGTTTGGAGAGACCTTCATATTTTCCAGTGTTCTCAGGAAGGCCGAGTGGGGTTCCTGGGTTTGGGAGGGTGGTCTGTAGCAGGCTATAAACTGGAAGGCAGTTTTACCCACTGTTAGTTGCACATGGATAGTCTCTGATGCTTCGTGCTTTGCCACCAACCTGGAGGTGTGGGTATCTTTGATGAATATCGATACTCCCCCTCCTTTTGTGGTTCGGTCCAAGTTTTGGGGCCAAAAAGCATGGTATGAGGTATAACCTGGTAGTGCTGGGGTGCTCTCAGGAGCCCTAAACCAGGTTTCTGTTACTGCACAGATATAGATGTTCTCCATGCTAAGGAGAGTTTCGAGTGCGTGCATCTTGAGGTTTAGACTTCTGGCGTTGAGTAGCATTACTCTTAGTTTCTTTTCCCTTGTGATACCTATGGAGGTGGGTTTGTCTTTTGAGCCTTGCCTAAAAAAGGCACTATGGGGGTGGGAAGAGCCTTTGCCAATATCCGAAAGCCCAGGGGTGACAGGTGCAAGCCGTCCCTAGCGAAGCATCGTGGCTTGTCGAGCATATCATCCCAAGCTGACAGGCATTGGATCCCCTTTGAATGACACCAGTACTTAAGCCAATTGTTGAAATTGATCATCTTGTCTTCATATTGTGGCATCATTCTTGGTGAGGGTAAGATGCTACTCAAGGTCAGGGTCATACCGGCCTGGGCTACATGCTCAGAGAGCTCCTCTATGTCTCTTTTCATGTAGTCCAGGGAGGTACGTCTCAGGTCATTCACACCAGCATGGACAATGACTGAGTCATATTTGTACTTGCCTTGGAGTGACCTGAGTGCTTGTGTTATGTGGCATCATGGAACTCATAAACAAAGACATTGGTAACCTCCAAACTCTGGATCCCACCCAGTTCGGGTTTGTGAAAGGCAGATCATGCCTCCTGAACCTGATCGACTTCTTTGAGGCAGTCAACAAAGCCGTAGATGAGGGTAAGGTGGTTCACACAGCCTATCTTGACCTCGCCGAGGCTTTCGACACCATCCCCCATTCTGGAATTATAGCTAAACTCAATAAACTAGGCATAAATCCCTACGTCACAAGATGGGTTGCCAACTGGCTCACTGACAGAACCCACACTGTAAAAGTTGCAGACTCCAAATCTGACCTCAAACCAGTGACAAGTGGAGTACCACAGGGTTCCATCCTGGGACCGCTCCAGTTTGGTATCTACTTCTCTGAAGTACAGGCTAACGCAGAAGGCCTCTGGCTAACAAAGTTCGCAGATGACTGCAAACTAGGAGCCATAGTCAAGTCCCCAAATGATGTGAACATCCTACAGAAGAGCCTCTCTGAGACAGATGCCAGGTGTCAGAGCCATGGCCTCAAGCTCAATGCCAAAAGGTGCAGTGTCATCCCCTTTGGTAAAAACTCTGTACCCATGAACTACCACATAGGCAGCAATCTACCGAATGCGTGATAAGAGACCTTGGGACCCAGGTGGACAGTAGTCTCTCCTTTGATAGTCACATCGCCACAGTAGTCAGGAAGTCCTTCTATGTGGCACACCTCATCATAAAAGGGTTCTCATCCAGGAAAAAAGAGGTCATCGTTCAACTCTACTCGACACTCATTAGACCCATTATAGAGTACAACGCCCCTTTTGGAATGTACCTCACAAGACATCTGCAGCAGCTGGAAAGGCCACAGAAGTACCTCACAAAGAGGATTACTGGACTCAAACAAATGCCCTACACTGACCGTCTCAAGAAACTCCAGCTTTACTCAGTAGCATATCGTCTACTCCGAGGTGATCTCTGCCTAACATCTAAAGCTGTGTCAAACCCAGAGTTGTTGGACATGCTACACCTAAAGAAATCCCAATCCCTCCGAGCTACATGCTCTAGGGACCTAAACCTTGTCACCACAATAAACAGGACATGCTGGAGGGATAGATTCCTATCCCAGAGACTTCCCATACTCTGGAACAGGCTACCCATCTATGTCAAGCAAAGTTCTTCATTAGCACTCTTCAAGAAAAAATCTTGATGAGTGAATGGGAAATAGGAAATACACCCCGGGGATCACTTCTGTGTCTCTGCTCAACAGTGGCACAGGAAAATAACTTCCTTGGGTGGCGTAAGCCAGGGAACCTTGTTGACTAGGCTTACGTAGGCCCTGGGCCGATAGCCTAGTACCTACCTATGAACCTATATATATATATATATATATATATATATATATATATATATATATATATATTTATGTGGGGTCTACTTCACATGACTGAAAACTCAAAATACTGAATTTCATTTGACTGAGACCACAATATCTAATTTTCAAAATACTGAAAACTCATTTATACTAAAAGCTTACAATGCTGAATTTCAAAATACTGCATTTTAAGCCATAGACATGATGTGCGTTTCCCTTCACCTGTGACTTGCTTGAGATAAAAAAAAGTTACTGTAACTTAAAGTGCCGACTGTCAAGAGTACCGATAGTAGCGTAGAAAGTAGTGTTGTAGTGTTTCTAAATGTGGGTATGTCTCTTTACATTTTTATGGGAAGTATCTAAAGTAATATGGTGGATTTTTGTCCGCTCTTGGCAGTAGTGGCAGTGTGTAATGTACTGTAAGGTAAGTAAAAGGTATATGCCCTTTTCCCCACTGTAGTGTGATCCTGGAGTTAGTATATATATATATATATATATATATATATATATATATATATATATATATATATATATATATATATATATATATATATATATATATATATATATATATATATATATATATATATATATATATATATAGATATATATATATATATATATATATATATATATATATATATATATATATATATATATATATATGTATATATAGTTGGGGGTGTGTGAGGGCACAACCTCCCACATTATGAGGTGTGGTGGGCATAGTTTGGTTTTATATCAGGGTAAGTAGTTTTTAAGTTTTGGAAAGAGTTAGTCATTGGTGTTGTAATTGTGCATGTCTATGGCCTAAAATTCAGTATTTTGAAATTCAGCATTTTAAGCTTTCAGTATAATGAGACTCAGTCAAATGAGTTTTCAGTATTTTGATAATTAGGTATTGTGGTCTTAGTCAAATGAAATTCAGTATTTTTAGTTTTCACTCATGTGAAGTACACCGATATATATATATATATATATATATATATATATATATATATATATATATATATATATACACACACATACATACACACATCTCATATATCATATACAACATATTATGTAAGTTTTTTACAAAACTGTTACTCACTAAAAAGTTTTGTAAATTTGCTTTAAAGTCACTGCAGTGCATTCAAAGCTTACAAAATGCCATCAAAATCTCACTTCAGTCTACTACTTCCTATGACTGTAACCATGATTGAAATAGTCTGCTTCTATTGTAAGATTATCCTTTTTGCTTCATCCACACTGTATAATTTAAACTTTCTACCTTTGAACTACTGATGATGCTAAACAATGCTCATTATTTTGTATTTTATGTTATGAGGTTTATTACTGTTTTTGTTATGTATTGTATTATATTACACTTTGCTCTGGAGCTTTTCTCTCTGAGCCTCCTCTGAAAAAGAGTCATTTTCTGACTCACAATGGATTTTCCCTGGAAATAAATGCCAGTCAATAAATGAATAAATAATGTGAATATAGTTACTGATCTTCAAATGAATGGTACAGGCTCATAGCTTAACAAGCGTTCAGCTAAGACAAGAAAGTTGAAGTACTACAACTATGCCCTTCTCTACAAGATGGAGGTAGGCAATCCTCTGCTATGTGACTAACCCCCCTGTGGGTGACTAGACACTGCAGCACCTGTACTGAAAGCAACAAGGAACTGCATTTGTGAGTGAACTAACTCTCAAGACTCTGGTGGTCCTTATGACATCACCTCTAAACTGAGTGTTGGAAGAAGGAACTGAAAGATTCCATTATAGCGGCCCTGGAAAAGGCAAATGATTTTTATGAAACAGAATCCTGGAAATGGAGAAATGAAGAATGAGGTTAAATGCAAGTGAACAGCTAAACCTGGCTGATAAAGCATGTCCAAACAGGGAATATGCTTCACTGAGGCCAGAAATATATACACCACTATATGAAAAGAGACATGGAAGAGCTCTCGGATCATGTGGCCCAGGCAGGTATGACCCTAACCCTGATAAGCATCCTGCCTTCACCCAGAATGATACCACAACATAAGGACAAAATGACTGACTTCAACAAATGGCTAAGCTTCTGGTGTCATTCAAAGGGGATCCAGTATCTGTCTGCCTGGGACGACATGATCGACAGACCACAATGCTTTGCCAGAGATGGTCTGCACCTGTCGACCCTGGGATTCAGGTTACTAGCTAAGGCTCTGGCCACCCCTACAGTACCTTTTTTAGGCAAAGTTCAAAGGACAAAACCACCACTATAACAGGTACAAGTATGCAAAATCAATGTTAGAACTTTAAACCTAAAATGCACTCTCTCGAGGCACTCCTAAAAATGGAGAACGTCGATATCTGTGCAGTAACTGAGACCTGGTTCCAGGCTCCAAAGAGCACCCCTGCAATACCAGGCTACAACTCTTACCACACTTTTCGGCCACCAAACCAGGACCGAAACACTAAAGGTGGAGGAGTGTCCATATTCACCAAGGATATTCACACCACCAGGCTAGTTGCCCAACACAATGCATCTGAAATTCTCCAGGTGCAACTAACACTAGGTAAGACTGCAATCCAAATTGTAGCTTGCTACAGATCCCCCACCATGCCCCAAGATTCTCAATACACCTTTCTAAACATACTGGAAAATATTAAGATACAACCAAACACCCTAATACTGGGTGATTTCAACTACCCTGCCATTAACTGGGAAAACTACTCGTGTACCAACACCTTTGCCCAATGGTTCTTGGAATTCATAAATTCCAATGGCCTGGATCAACTAATCCATAGTCCCACCAGGGGCTCCAATATCCTAGACCTGGTCATTACCAACATGGGAAATCGATGCTCCACACCTATGTTCACCCCCTCATTGGTCAGGTCTGACCATAAGCTAATCATCCTTAACATCAACATCCAACCCACCCCCCTCCAGTAAGGAAACCTCCATAAAAAACTTCTCCAAAGCCAACTTCATGCTACTCAAGTCAGAAGTGACAAACTTCATGACACCCATGCATACGGGAACTGAAAGTTCAACTGCTGAATCCTACACTAAGGCACTGTACAAGCACATCCACTCATGCATGAATCGTGCCATCCCAAATAGAACCAAGATGCTCTCCTCCAAAAAAAGGGAGCCAATTCTGGTGGTCCCATGCCATAAACAAACTTTGTAACAAAAGGAAGAAACATTTGCAGAAGAGAGGAAAATCCCAGGATGCAAAAAACTCCCTTACCAGCCTCAGTAAGAAGCTGAGATCCCTCATAAAATCCTCTAAAGCTAGTTACAAAAATAAAATTGCCAAAGATTTCAAAGACATCCACAAGGCATTCTATAACTATGTCAAGAATCTAAATGACAATTCTCAGATCTGCTCTGAGCTGCAACAGAATGGCATTAAATATACTGATCCTAAGGATATTGCCAATATCCTGGCAGATCAATTCAGTGCCAACTTCACCCACCTCTCACCCTCTAAATGGCCCATCTCAATACCAGAAGATTGCCAAATTCCAGTAATAATGGCCACACAGGTAAAAACACAATCTCCAAAGCTAAGAATACAGTATCCATGGGACCAGATGACATCCCGGGCTATGTACTACATGGACTGCAAAATTAACTGGCACCTCACCTAAGTGTCATGTTTAATCATAGCCTCACCTCAGGCTTTGTGCCCACTGAGTGGCGCACAGCTACAGTTATCCCACTCCACAATGGGGGATCCACCTTGGATCCCAGGAACTACCACCCCATCAGTCTGTCGAGCCTTATCTGCAAGGCCATGGAACGTATTATCATGGAACTTATAAACAAAGACATTGGCAACCTTCAAACACTGAACCCCACCCAGTTTGGGTTCGTGAAGGGCCGATCGTGTCTCCTGAACTTGATTGACTTCTTCAAATCAGTCTCCAGAGCCGTGGACAAGGGTAATGTGGTCCACACAACCTATCTGGACCTCGCCAAGGCCTTTGACACCATTCCCCACTCTGGAATCATAGATAGACTTACTAAGCTGGGCATTAATCCCTACGTCACTCGATGGGTTGCCAACTGGCTTACTGACAGAACCCACACTGTAAAAGTAGCCGACTCCAAATCCAGCTCCAGACAAGTGACAAGTGGAGTACCTCAGGGTTCAGTCCTGGGACCACTGTTGTTTGGCATCTACTTCTCTGAAGTACAGGCCAACACTAAGGGACTCTGGCTAACAAAGTTTGCAGATGACTGCAAACTGGGAGCCATTACTGAATCCCTAAATGATGTGGATACTCTACAGAAGGGCCTTACAGAAACAGATGCTTGGTGCCAGAGCCATGGGCTCAAGCTCAATGCCAAGAAATGTATAGTTATCCCCTTTGGGAAAAAACATGTACCCGTGAATTACACTAAACACCAAAAGTGTGATAAGAGACTTAGGGACACAGGTGGACAGTGATCTCACCTCGATAACCACATCGCCACAACAATCAGGAAATCCTTCTATGTGGCACACCTCATCACTAAGGGCTTTTCATCAAGAAAAAAGCAGGTCATTGTCCCACTGTACTCATCCCTCATTAGACCCATTATAGAATACAACGCCCCATTTGGTATGTACCTCTCAAGACATCTGCAACAACTGGAAAGGCCACAGAAATACCTCACAAAAGAATCACAGGCCTAAAGCAGATGCTCTATGCTGACCGCCTTAAAAAACTCCAGCTATACTCTGTCGCATATCGTCTACTCAGAGGCGATCTCTGCTTAACATACAAGGCCATGTCAAACCCAGAGCTGTTGGACATGCTACACTTAAAGAAATCTTAATCCCTCAGAGCCTCACACTCCAGGGATCTAAACCTTGTCATCACAATAAACAAAACATGCTGGAGGGATAGGTTCCTGACCCAGAGACTCCCCAGACTCTGGAATAGACTGCCCATACATGTCAAGCAGAGCACCTCTTTGTCCCTCTTCAAAAGGAACCTTGATGATTGGATGGGAGAAAGGAAATTCACCCCAGGGATCACATCAGTCGCCCTGCTAGACAGGGGTGCAGGGAAGTAAATAGTATGGGAAGAAATAGCCAGGGAATTGTTATGGCTGGGCTTGTATAGGCCCTAGAGCCGATAGCCTAGTACCAACCTATGAACCTATGATTATAAATCTAATGTTTGCAAGCCAAAACATGAGTTCCTAAACTCTAAAAAGACACATAGCATAGTAGGAGACTTAATAAGTGATACCTGTATACTAGTACTTATGTAAAGTCAAGAACAGCATGCATCTGACAGTTTTTCTGTGGATAGTTTATGTGTGTTGTTCTCCAGGACTGCAATTTCTCTGACCAATATTGGACTCTACTGTTTGCTCTCCTAGCTTCAGATCTGACAGCTGACAATGTAGTCCATTAACAGACTGAGTGGCTCTGCTACATGAAACTCATCTAATCGGGTGAATGTTTCAGCTAGGATGTTAATGTCTAGGGTATCTGCTCTCTAAGTTAACACTAAGTTTTGGGGGAGATTAGCTCTGGTCTTAGTATTTTTTTACATGAATAGAGATGGACTAGCTATAGGGAACATCTTGTAGCAGGTTCCAAAGATGGTGGATCTTAGCACTTCTTTAGGTGACTTGACACAATGAACAAAAATAACAGCACATAAAAAGGAGCAACTGCAGTGAAGGCAAATGATTTCAATGAAAGGTCCACTTTATCTGTACCACAGGGAATGCTGTCCCATCAGGCTTTTATAAGTGGAATATTGTTATGATAATTTCACCACAGTATTTGGAACAAGTTTTCTTGAGCAATGTTACCTTATTAATAATATCCAAAGACGTATATAAAGAACATGTTTTCAGAAATGAGGGGGCATGCTGTGACATAGAAAGTCAGTAGCACCAAAGGGGAAACATTAGAGAACATTTCTTCATGTAACGTGTGAAAAATATTCATCCAAAAAATTAACTGTTTTTATACTTGTATTCAGAATGCATACCCCATCACCTCCTCAATGATAACAATATAATTTAGTTAACCTGAATTGGCAGATAGAATGAAGAACTATTCCCCCTTAACCGTTAAGTTTAATCATAGGAACACTGTAGCTTGTTTTTCTGTTACACCTCACAAACAGGTAAGTCACAGTGACAGAGCAGTGTAGATAAGTGCTACAAATGTTTCAATTGTTACTTACTGTAAGATGAATGTCTAATGTGACTGAATCTAGTGATATGTTATATGGAAGTAAACATTTATATTTTAATTTAATAAAAAAAATTACCTCAGAAGATAAAAGGTTCAGAAACAATGCTCCTTTAACGGGCAGTGAAGACAATTCTATGACAAAATTTGCTTGATTATATTGGTTGCTTGTACTGTATTTTAAATATCTTGAAAAGAGTTCCGTATGATGAAAAATGTAAGACTGCTCTTGTCCTTGTTTGTTGAAGTTGCACTTCAGCTAGGCAATCCGAAAAAAGAATACAGATAGTAATGAGGATTAAGACTCTGTGCTGTGTCCTGTAGTCCAGGGTAGAGAGTTTGATTCCTTCAACCTCCATTTGCCTATTGTGTAATTCTAACCACATCACATACCCATACAGTGCTCCTGGGTCACCCAGGCAATGGGACGCTTGTGTCCAGTGGACTTAACAGGTCAACTAATTAATAAAACTTTGCAAGAATCATTCAGCAATGAAGGGAGTACCAAAACCGTCAAAGAGATTCAGGACTGCACTAGATACATTCAAATGTTTTATGAATCAGAAATGGCAGGACAAAACTAAGAATATTCTTTTGTATCGGTATACAGAGGTGATATAAAAAACATTTGTTAGAATAATATGCATCATTATGTAAGCATGCATGCATTTGCTACACAGGTGGGAGATGGCAGACAACTTTGGAAAAGACACAGCACAAATCTGGTACTTACAAAACAACAGATACCAGAATTTATTGCAAGGAAAGGCTCACCATCAAAAAGCAGTTAACTGAAGCAAATTTAAAGTGCAAGTCTCAAAGAGGGTAGAATGCATTTCTCCACATGTACACAAGTAGTGAAAAAAGACAGCTTTGTTGGTTGAAGTGCAGATAGTGTCTATCCTTTCTTAAAGCAATGCAGTTCAGAAAGCTAATTTCACATCATTTGTTTACACATTTGCTAACTGGTTAATGCTCACTAAACATATATTTGCCTGGAAGCAAAGGCATTGCACAAGCAGGTAAATCTGAAGACTAAGCACAAACATCGAACTGGAAAACTTTCACGATTTCCTCTGCATCAACAAGCATGAACTCTGTGGTCCAAACACCAGATATGCATGAGAATGCAGATACCTCATGTCAGTGTCACTCATTTAAAGGATCTTCCCCATATTGTACAATGGACACATCCCGCATGGATAGGAATATAATATATAATATATAAAAACACCTCCCGGTTTCATAGTCATCAAAATCAGAAAATTTCTTAGTCAGACACACCATCTGAATAAGGAAAAGGTCTAACAAGGACTAGAGAAAAAAGAAAGAGAGAGAGAAACAGACAGATAAAATGAATTCAAGAAAATGTGGTAGGAAATAAAGATGTGATACTATAAAGCAGCACAAAAGGAATGAGAAGACATCTTACATATTTACACAAATTGCTACCTACTTCAGAGCACAGAGATACCAGAAAGTACACTGTCAATAAGAATGCCACAGGTCTGATGTTCCCATGGCACCTGAGAGGGTGAATTAATCCCTAACAGGAACGCAAGCATGACTTTAAATGATATTGAGGGAAGACTCAAGGAAGAAGAATACCTGGCTTCTTAATAAAGTGGATGATTTAGAGAATAGAGAAGGAAGAACTAACATAAGAATCTTCAGTATGCCTGAAAGAACAGAAGGTGAGGACATTATTTCCTTTCTAAATTCATGGATACCTGAAATTTTAGACTTAAAGGAAGGGCTCTCAAATGGTATTGAAAGAGCACATAGAGCCTTAGGGATACTGGCTTCAACCTCATCCCCTATTCATCCCAGATCAATTGTAATAAAATCCGTGTCTTACTTGGACAAGGAACTTGTCATTAAAACAGCCTGGAGAAAAGGCCCTCTGAAATACAATCAAAACTTAATTAGATTTGACAATGATTATACCACCAGAGTCCTGGAACAAAGAAAAAAAAAATGCTGGCCACTTCTAAAATGACTTAAGCAAAACAATATCAAAGGACAACTGATTTTTCCAGCCAGAATCAAAATCTAAATTTTCTGTTCAAATGAAATGAGAACTTTTAATACCTTAGAAGAAGCTTCTCTATTCATCAAAAGTAATAATGTTATATCTATTCCTGAGGACATGGATTGGACATATCCATCTTTGAAAAGATCCCCAGAGAAGAACCCATGGACTGATGTTAAGAAGAAAAAACAAAAGACTGACTCTAAACCAGCTGTCTCTGTTAAATTTCTCAAAACCTCAACTGCTGATTGACTTAACCTCTGATTAATATATAATAGTTTGTTTTTTCAATTAACTTTCACAAGGAATCAATAACATCTGTGAGTTCTTACTTATTAGTTAAAATGACAAAATAGTGATATTAATTAAGATACTTATAAATTGTAACTGACATTGGATGTCTGTAGCTGAATAATAAGTCTCAGAGCTGCCTTTCATATATGAAAAAGGATTTATGATTTCCGTAAAAACATGTGATTGTCAAATGGCTAGTATTGTGGGAAAAGAAAAGGTTTTTATTTTGGTTGAACCTGTCAAATACCGAGAACTACAATTAACTCACTTTCTATCTGGTTTTGGTGAAAGGTGAGTTTGCTTTGGGGTAATACTTATATGTATTAAAGGTTCGATCTTGTGTACGAAGCTATCATATAGATCCTCAAAACCTTATTGTCAGGCTATTTGTGTGTTTAAGTTATTCTGAACATTTTATGGCAATGTGTCATTTCAACAGGCATTTTCTTTTGTACAACATTGTCTTATCTTAGTAAAGTTGTAAAAGGCAGACACCTATCTACATATAAATAGCCCTGCACAAGAGAGAACAAATAGATTAAAAGCTTTTCATGATAGCATTTAGCAAGTAACGGGTTGCTCACTCCAAACTGCAGACAAGTGTTGATCCTTTGTTTCACTGTTATTAGATGCTCACATATGCACTGTTGTCTGTTATATGTTTGTTTTATGCTGTCTACTTATTTTTGCCAAGCAGAAGCATTACTTTCAACAATATTCCACTGAATTTTATTAGTTTATAACTGTGTGCATCCTGTTTCAGTATCTTTTATACATTTTCTTTATGACTAAGAATAAGCTTATATAGTCACGCTGTACTCCAAATGGCCTGGTAACCATCTTATTAAAACGAGGCACACATTTGGAAATAATACTGAAACTGAAGGGGTTATTTAAAGATTCTACAATGATTAATTTATCAACTCAATACTTGTAGAACTTGCTTAAGAGAACCTTGTTACTGAAACAAGATATTTAAAATCTGATAGTTGTAATAGCATGCAAATGAACATATAGGAGGAAAGTCATTATTTAAGGTCAGGTTAATCTTTTTTCCCTCATAATTTTTGCTACCCACTATATCAAATTTGATATCATTACATAATACAGCATAATACAGCATGTTATATTTAAATGAAATGGGTGTGCCCTCCTATTAGTTTTGCAATAAAAAGGATATTTACATTAACACTGACTCTTTGCATAATGACTTTCACTACACTAAACTTTAACAAACCCATATAGCCATTCAAATAGTTATTTCATTTTTAACACATTATGTCATGACTGGTGCATTTCTAGGCTGTATGCCTTTATGTATGTCGAGTTCAAAAAGTAGTAATTAAAAAATAATAATAATAGTGCACTGAAGGTGATCTAAATAATGTGAAGTGGGATTCATGGTGATACAATACACTCGAGAAAAAGTGTTCTGGGCAAGTTGCCAAAGTTAATTTGATAATTTAGTGAAATGTTACTGTTATATTGTTATATTTAAAGGGTTAAAGCAGGATATATGTGAGAACCTATAAGTAGGAGTGTGTCTGACACATAAGGGAATCAGCATTTATGTAGCTCAGGTTATAGTTGTTGAAATACTGTATTTGTATGAAATATGGAGCATACACTTATAAAAATGTAGTTTGTAGAAATGCAAAGTTCTGTTTCTGAGTCCATATCCTGATACAATTTATGCTATAGAGTGTTTTTATAAGTTACCATGACGAGCATTTTATGACATCACAGTGCTGCAATTTTTACACACAGCATTTAGATAGTAGGAGTTGTAGTTAGTATTTGCGTTTATATTGTATGTATGATTTTCTTGTATTTTGTATCATCCTGAGGTGTATCAGTTTGTGCAATTTCATGCATGATGGTAACTATTTTTCAGGACAGCTTGCAGTGAAAACACATTTCATTACTACATGTGTACCTCTTAAAAGTCCATTTTTTTTGCAGAATGTCCAAATTACGAATAAAATCTCCCAACGAGGAAACCAACCGTTCAGGCCAAAATGCAGAAATACAAACAAAAAAAGTAGTAAGCCAACGGTCAGCAGCATGGCGTACATAGACCCCAATACTCCTCTCCAGACGAACGATAACACAATGTTTCTCTCCAAATAAGCAATGACACAGTACAGGTATAGGAAATCTCCATTTAATCACAGCATATAAAATGGTAAGCGCTTTCACCACAAACAGTATATGGCTTCCTCAGACCATCATAAACAAATATAAAAATGATAGAACACATATATATAAAAACCCACCCCCAAAAAACATTACAAACTTGCCAATCAGATAACATGGCTTACTTCTCAACCACAGACCCACTTAAAACATGATAAAGTCACCACAAACACATCAATATTTAAAGCAACACACAAATAAAATAATAAAAGCAAAAAACATATATATACATATACATCTTCTATATTATTAATTAACGGAGAAGACTTGTGGACTAGAAATGAATATCAAAATAGATTCACATGTTAATTTTAACCACAAAAGGACCTAATGTTGCTATCTTTAAATACTAATGGCTTGAATAACCCAAGTAAGAAATCAATGTTATTAAGGTATTTAAAACTAAATAAAACTCAAACAGTCTTCTTTCAAGAAACCCACTTTAAAACAAATGATGCTAACATATGGAATCCTAATGATTATTTCACATTAGCACATACTTCCTATAAATCCAAAACTAGAGGAGTAATGATTTTATGGAAAAAGAACATTATTAACCCTGAAATTGTCTACAAATATATAGATAAGGAGGGCCTTATAGCTCTCATTATACTAAAATTTAATAACAGAAAATGGACATTGGTAAATTTATACTGGTTTCCCGACATGGGGTTAGGGATTGCAAAAAAAAAAAAAAAAAAAATCTAGATTGATAGCCAATAAATATAAAGGTAATTTAATAATAGGAGGGGATTTTAATGTACATTAGATAGCTCAGACACCACTAATAAAAACCCCCTACGTCTAACTTCCACCGCAAAACATCTTAAAAAGTGGACTGAAGCTTTTAATTTAGCTGACACATTTAACATTAAAGAAATCAATTCATTAATATACTCTCATCAAGATCATAGATTTAGAACGCAAACCAGATAAAATATATATTTCTCAAGATTTGAATTCAAAGATTTCTTCTTTCTCAATATTCTCTTGTTGTTAAATTACTAATAGATTTTAAATCATTAATCTTTATAACAAGAATTCCTTCTTACATTACAAAAATTAAATAATTTAAGTCTTGGTTATTATCAGAGCTTCAATTCTTTCTAGATACTAATTGTACATCAGAAACAAACATAGTCATGATATGGGATTCATTAAAAGCATATATATATATATATATATATATATATATATATATATATATATATATGTATGGCAAAAATATTACTTGGTTTAAAAATAAAGTCAAGGAATGGGAGTCAGAATTAGAAAATATGCAATCCCAGCTTTTAATAATTAAATCCAATGAGACTTCAAATTCATCTGACAATAAGGAAAAATAGAAGAGCTAAATAAAAAATATAATGAATTTTTAATTCACAAGACTAATCTAGCATTAGAAAGATTAAAAATAAATTCCTATGCTGCTTCACCTAAACATATGCATAATCTATCAATGAAGGTTAAAATGCAATCTAAAGCTAATAGCACTGTTAATATACTACACAAAGGTAAAAAAAGGAAAGTCTTGGATATAAGTGATATTCTTGATGCCTTTAAATACCATTACACAGAACATTATAAAACTAGAACCTCTCAAGCTGATCCTTTGAATCTGGATGTATTCTCTACTAAACTTTAAAAAATCCCTGAAAATTAAAGCTAGATCTTCAAAAACCAGTTTCACATAAGGAGGTCACGGACAAAATTAAACAAAGTAAGCCTAATAAAGCCACAGGAATTAGTGGCATAATTATAGAAATGTATAAGCTTTTTCCTACATCCCATAACTTATTTTTTTCATAAAACACTACTTGAAATTCAAATGCAAGGCATAATTCCTCCTTCTTAAGAGATATTCATTATTACTCCTATTCTAAAGGAAAATAAAGAGCCTGAATATTGTAGTTCTTATAGACCAATTTCTTTACTAAATAATGATTATAAGATATTTATGTTCATATTAGTTAACAGAATAAAAATTCCATTGTCAGATATTATAAATGAAGATCAGATTGCTTTTATATATAACAGACACACGCATGACAATATGAAAAGAATAGTAACCCTTATTGAATTTCTAAATAGGGAAAATCAAGGAGCATTAATAATTGGACTAGAAATAGAAAAGGCTTTTGATTCTTTAAGTTGGAACTATTTATTTAAGATATTAGTTCTATTTGATTTTCCTCCTTCTTTTATTACACTTTTAATGATTATCTATAAAAAAACAACTTAGCATTTGTTAAAATTGGACCATGTTCATCAGAATCTATTCATTTTACCAAAGGAACTAAACAAGGTTGCCCCATGTCATCTATTTTGTTTGCATTAGCTATTGAAATACTTGCTATTTTAGTACGCAATAACACAAAGATAAAAGGCATTGATATATATGATCAATATAATTCTAAAATAATGTTGTTTGCCAATGATGTGCTTCTCACATTACCTAACTCGAAAACAGTTTTAAAGGAATTAGATTCACAACTTGAGAAATCTTATATAACTTCAGGACTTCATTTTAATAAGTTAAAATCAAAATTTTTGTTATTAAATAAAAAGAAAGAAATACAAGTAAATAGGAATCATATTGGCAAACAAGAACTTTCTCTAAATTATTTGGGTATTATCTTGTGCAAAAATACAGAGGAGACATTAGCTGTAAATTATAACAATATTGTTAATGTAATAATAACCTATGTGGATAAGTGGAACAAAATGTTTATAACCTTTGAGGAAAGATTACAGTTGATAAAGATGGTATTACTTCCTAAAATTTTGTATATAGTTCAAGCTATTCCTATATTACCTAAGAGACACTTTCTAAAGGAGATTAGCACCCTTACTAAAATCCCTACGGTATCCTAAAAGAAATAGAGTTGTTTATACACATCATATTAGACCCTGGGAACAAGGAGGACTTAATTTTCCTGATACTGAAACCTATATAAAAGCTTCCATTTTAAAACAATAATAGATTGAACAAACCTGAATTACTCCTCTAACTGGAAAATTCTACATTCTGTTATTCTATTTAATGAAAACCGCATTTCAAAAAATTTCCCATTAACTAACCAATCTAACAAGATATGGTGTTTAGCATGTATTAATATGCAATATAATATACCAAGTCCTACTAAATTACATTTAATTAACAATATTTATAATAGTTTTAGGAAATTTGTCAATATAAATATGGACATAAAACTCTGGTTTGATTTATTAGTTCCATTTAGCATTACTAAGAATTTCTCTGATAGGATACACAGAAATATTCTTATTTCCTGGGAATCCCAAAATTTTATCTGTTGGCAACAATGTATAAGAGATGATAAAATTTTTAGATACCAAACATATAATGACACAGTATGGAATGACATCTCATGACTGGCTATTACTTTAAAGTATTTTATCATACTCCCAAGAACTATGCAGAATAATTAATAATTCTGCATTTAAAAATAGTCCAAAATTTATCAATTTTTTATACGAAATTATATATAATTATAATATGGAAGACATTACTTCAAGTGTATAGTATATTAATAACTTACAAAACAATACCACAACAAAGTTACTGGAATTACATAACTAAAGGACAATCTCTATGCTTATCATCAGAAAACAAAACTAACATTTTACTCTCTGTTAAGTTAACATCCAACTCACAGTACTGGAAAATATTTAATTGGAAATTTCTGCATAGAGCATTTTTAACTCTTGATAAACTTGCTAAATTCAGTTTCTCCGAAAATGTGATCTGTTGGAGATGTCAAGAGATATGTAAAGCTGACTGAAAACATATTTTTTTATGATTGTATTGCCATAAAGACTTTTTGGAGAGGTATTAATAATTTCATACAGGCTATATTCACGGATTCTTTTGAACCATCTAAAATTCCAATTCTACTAAATGTAATGAAGGACTTCATTTAAATAAAAGCAATCTGTATTTATTAGGGACAATATTAGCAATTGCCAGAAAATGTATAACTAGGAAATGGAATTCCAATGCTGCACCTTCTGTAGAAGACTTCTTATTCCTACTAGAGAAGAAGGAGCTGCTGGAGATCAAAACCAAGGAACTCAGACTCTATCCTAATGGAGAAAAAATTTATCTTTGATCGAAACTTTGAAAATGAATTCAGCCTCTCTCTGATATTTGTGATAAATTATTGTTTATATTGTTTGTGTTTTGCAGATCATAATGGTTTCTATTTTTATTTAATGCAGGCCAAATGTAAATATTGTATATAGTTATCTAGATTTGAAATATTTAGAGTGCAATATAATAATTATAATTAAGATGTATGTTGAGGATGGAAGCCCCTATTAAACCTATGCCAAAATCTCCCTTATATAGCCTGGGATATGCGGACTGCCTGGCCTCCAGGTGCTCTGAGGGGCAAGATGTTCTGTGATGCATTTTTTCTTTATCTTTCAAAGGTAATTACTTGCAAACTGTGTTTTTATACCAATATTCAGAAAAGTTGCATATGTGCCCTCACACAGTGCTAGTGTTCACAGATAAGATCTGTGATATTTGTTTCACACACAAAAACATTGCTTCTGACATGCCATTTTCACACAGCTGCAGACAGTGCTCCTCAAATGGCAGATCTATCATAATACGTGACATCTCTAAACTTGGTTAGTTGCAGTTTAGCAACAAATTGGGCAATATGCCTGATAAGAGATAGGGTAGAGTTATGTATTAGATTCAAGTGCTTATCAAGCTATCTATGAAAATAGTAGAAAGGTTTGACAAGCTTTGCTTTTTTTAAGTGAAATTGTTTTTTTTTGTGTACATGAAATTCTAAACCCATGACTTGCACTGCACTTCTATTTACCTGTTTACTATTACTACAAACTTTAGTCTGCACTGCAGCACATACTCAAGGTTACTAAAAGCATTTGCCTGTCTGTTTTTGTCAGACTGAATAAAATATAATTTACAGGGAATATTAGGGGGTTATTCAGAGTTTAGGGAAAGGAAACATCTCCTAGCATCTTTTTTTTATAAATTCCAGACCCAGACTGAATGTATTCAAGATTCAGACATATTGTGACAACAGTTTTCTAAAGCTAACAGAAGCCTGATTATCAAGACCACTGGATCTAGGGATGAGGTCATTTAGAAATATGCTGCCTAACTGTGTGACTTAACTAGACAGAGCTCCCAGGCTGAGTCTAAAAAAGGTCCATGGAGATTCACTCTCTATCCTGGTTAACAAAGGCTAATAAAATACAATAAAAAATAAATGAGTTAAAGATGACCATTTTGGATTTATAGACGTTTTATAAGAAGTTCAGGTACCTTTACTTCTGGCCTCCTTACATGACCCACATGCCAACAAAGTCTCTTTCTTTGACATATTAACAAATATTCTTCAAACGCTCCATTCGTACTGTAGATGGATGCAGCTACTCTGCTTTCATCTATTACACTTCATTTAGCTATTTTTATAATAAAATGTACTTCAAGAATTTATAGATCCTCAGAAAAGCATTATACATTCATCAGAGAAGATTTTCACCTTCTGCTCTCTAGTCCATATTTTGAGGAACTGGTTATATTATTTGTTGGTGTCTAAACCCTTGATAGCATATGTGCCCACCATAAGAGTAGTCTCACATCATTCCTCTGTAAATATGAGTTTGATGTGGAACAACCATTCTCCAAGGTTCCCACAAAGGACATTCAACAAATCTATTTTCTTCCATCAGGATCTATTAAAACAAATAAATGCTCTAATACAAGAGTCAATCCTTGTGCCAGTGCAGTTCCATTAAACCAACACACACACATACACACACACACACATACACACACACACACACACACACACACACACACACACACACACACGCACACACACACACACACAATAAATAAACCACACAGAGTTGAATAAAAACTAGAAACCCAAATAATTGCAAAACAGAAAGATAAATGCTTTCATTTCCTTACCAGCAGAGACTTCATCACATAAATGAATAGTGAAACAAGACTTAAAAAATAAGTCATATAGTAAAAAGTAAATTAACCAATAGATTCTTTATTTACTGTAAATACAACAGCTCTGCTTAATGTCAAATGGTCCATATTTAAATGTACCGTTAGCGAACTCGTTATCAGTGCATCAACATATGTCAAAGCATCGTGAGACAAGAAGTGTTTCTTAAAAGATCATTTCTTAGACCAATAATGGCTGAGATTCAAGCCCTGGTGCCAATAAATGTATTAACATTGTACTATCCTATCAAACTAATGTCACTCATGCAGCTATTACTACTTGGTCTGAAGCTAAGTGGATCACATCACAGACATAAGTGCTTAATGATTACTTACTGACACTCACAAAACTTGAATAGCTTTTTTAAAATATTTTAGGCTTAAAACGTTAACAGATTGATTACTAGTAATAGTAATTTTATTCTGATGCACTTATAACAAATGCTTACAAGAAGTTATTCTTATATTGGCATATCTCCTACTGATCCTTATACTAAAATCACCGCTTCTTTTCATTTAATGACCACCACCCCCAGTAATGCAATAACTGATATTTGCAAAGACATGCCTTTAGAAAAAGTACTAATGGCCATTCTTAAAATCTAAAAACATCATCTAATACAATTAGGTTTACTGTTGGCTGACTCCCCTTTTCCTTTTAAAATAACTACTTTGTTAGATGTCAATATATACCATAATATATCTAGCTATATCTATCTCTATATCTATCTATACTTATATATACACACACACACACACACACACACACACACACACACACACACACACACACACACACACACACACACACACACACACACACACACACACGCACGCACACAAACACACACACACACACTTGAGCTATTTTATATTATGAAGTTCAACTACTCCACCAGAAAAAAAAGAGGCCTTAGCTTTAAGAAACAGCAACGTTGTTCTCAGCCATATTAGCCTCGTGGCTTCAGACTTCTCTCTCTTCATTGATTTCTCCTTTTCTGCCTGGGTTTGCAAAGGGTAAGCAAAACCAGACTAATACATTAATTCTAAACGTTTTAATTTGTCACTTTGCTATAGTCAACAAAGGCTGTGTTGCCATGGAATATGAAGATTCCAAAGCATTCAGAGGACTGTCCTGCCATTCCTTAAAAAGACTTTGAGAAATTTAATTTCCCACTAAATGTGTAACTGTTGTCTTCTAGCTGTACAAAAATGTTCTTCTCATTTATCCATAAATGAATGAATTTCTGTGCCATTCTATCTAAAGTTGTGTATCCGAACTAATGTTTATTGCATTAACTGTTTAATGTATATTTAAAAGCATCACTGTCAAAATTATTCAAAATTCAGTGTTTAAGGGACTTAATCTATACAAAGTGACAACAGTTCTAATTATGTCTTTCTGTACAGTTCAGATCCATTATAACCTGCTCCATCATTAATAAACAACATATATTTTGGATTAGATGTAAATTACAAACAAAATTTTAATACAATAAATATTACTCTTCTTTATAGTTTTACTTCAGATATAGCTACTTTCTGGTTTTATTTCTTGGACACAAAATTGAAAAGCACAGATATATGGGTTTCACATTTTATCTTGCATATAAAAAATTCACTAACCATTATCTGAAAAAGTTCTTGGGAAAAGTCACGGATAATATATTTTGATATAATAAATTAAGAAGTGATTTACACAAAAGCTCCTCTAATACATTGACTATTACAATCAGTGTGTGTGTGTGTGTGTGTGTGTGTGTGTGTGTGTGTGTGTGTGTGTTTTAACAAGGATTAGTTTCAATATTACTTACTCAGCGTGATACTAGTTTCATTAAAATGACATGATTCCACCCACCACCCCCCAAAAAAAAATAACATCTCCTAATTTGTGGGCAGATTTCCACATATGCTTTTTTAACATTTAGTATTAAAGTTTGTCAAGCTTTTCAAAAATTATACAGAACACATGTCTTTGTGATAGTTTTAATGGGTTTCATAAAGTTATTATAAATTAAACCATATTCTTCAGTTTTTCCCAAATGTGAAATACAATCCTCTTAAATATGTAAGGGGCTATGGCATGCTAATAAAAAGTATGGGCTTTTTAAAAGAACAGCAGGAAGACCAACATATCACTGGCAATCCAGATGATATGCTTAACAACTGGACAATCTCTTCAGTTAATTCTGATCTGATTGAAAAAGTATGATTCTGATCTTGCTAGACAGGACTACTCAATTCTGTCAATTAATCAGCATCTCAGAAAGTCTAATTTACCACTGAAATGTGTTGTTATAATTAGTTTATATGTGCACTGTTGCTAATCACCTTTGTTTCTGCTTCTGTTGTCATTTTACTTTTACCTTCAGTGGTTTAGGTCTAATTTTGTTTTTTCCATAGATCTATTAGGACTTAATTTGTACTTGTCTTTTAGATACTTGGATATGTTTGCAAAAAGATACATCTTTTTCATATGGTCTGGAATGGATAAAAGTAGAAGAGAATATTCTGATGACTATTCATTTCATCCCTTTCTACAATTTGGCATAATGCTTCCTGCGCTCAGATCAAGCTGGCCTCTTACGGCATTCCTATTTCAGTTAGATTCCTTCCTCAGTTAAAATGCAGACAAATTTGTTTCACATAATGTTAGGTGGCCACATCCAAATGCACTCCTAGTGCTGCATAAGCACAGTGAAATACTTCAAATCACAGTCTGACAGCTACACACTGCATATCTTTTCCATGATATCACAGACTGCAAGGTGGTGAAAAAAAATCTGGACCCATCATCTTACTTCAAGTTTATGCACTGTTAATATCACTAATGTGTGTATCTCATAGCAAGCGAACATTTTACATGTGTATGATGAGCCAACTTCCTGTAAGGAAAGAGATACGATGACTGTTAACTGCAACACCTAAATATTTCACAATGTGAAGAAAGAAAGAAAAATATGAAAATACTTTTATTGCATAAATAGTATCAATATTGACTGATCAGTCAGTGCTTTCATTCCTCGTGTGTTCTGGGCTTCAAACTGTAATTTATTGACCAGGTAGGTGTCCTACTCCAATGAACTTTTTTCAGGGTCATTTAAGGTCACAGACATCTTACAAACAATAACACCTGAACAGGCTATAGATCAAGCAAACATCAAGAGAGGGTAAGGTTTTAATATATTCTACAAAGAAAGTCAGAACTAATTTAAATGCCTGTTTTTAACATAGGAACAATATTAAGCAACTGATTATGAGGACTGTAAGCTGCATAGAACTTTAAGGGAAATAGTTCATAATAATGAAAACTCAAAATATTAGCAGTCAAAATATTGAAAACTCAAAATATTGAAAAAGGGGTGTATGATCTCAAGGTAGTATATATAATTAGTAGGGGGTGTGGGGGTGCAGGGGAGCTTGGCCCCTTGTATTAAAAATGTGCAAATGTTTAAGTTTTCGGTATTATGAGCTACATCCCTATTATGAGGACAAACATAAAAGTTCTTGCCATCCCTTACAAACACTTAACAGTGCTCAGTTTACAAACTGAACAGATCTGCACACAACAATCCTAATATGAATGTGTGTCCACACATTCAGTCCTTCTGACTAACCTTAAAGGTAGCCAAAGTAGTACCTTGTTTGACATGCAGTAGTAACTTATTCCACAGACCGGGGATACATTGAGTTAGGAACCTATCCCTCCAGCATCAGGTTTTTGTACATGCACTACTTTTGCAATTAAATGAATAAGGTAAATAGCACTGGATCTTTGATAGTTCAAAAAGCAAGACAGAGGTTACCTTAGAGCAGCTGGAAGGCTACCAAGTATAAAAAGAGTTGTGCTAAATTATTGGGGTATATGAAGGATTTAAGGCCTTTAATTTTCCTCCTTAGAAATCTTTGGAGCTGATATATTTGGATTTGTGCATACAAAAGGGAGAACTGTAATTGAAGATGAGTTACGTAATGGAAAAGCACAGTGGTACGATGATTTCGTTGGATCTTGAATAAACACCCTTGGAAACTAACTATGCTAGACAGAAGGATTTATTGATTATGGTGCAAACATCATGATCGAACGAGACAGAGAGAAGACAGTTATCAGTTTAAAACAAACAGTCTCTTTGGTGTCCCTCGAAGTCTCACAAACCCAGTACATCAATATACTGGGTCAAAAAACAAATAATGAGGAAACTTCTCTGTGTGGGAGATGTAAGATTCCCTAGAGTTCAGGGACCCAATAAAAACCATACTGTGAATATTCCAACACCTGTTATTAGGTGGGATATTCACAGTATGCTTCTTATTAGGTGTCTGAACTCTAGGGGAATCTTAGATCTTCCACACAAAGAAATGTCCTCATTATTTGTTAGAGTTATCCATTTAAGTACCTCGGTCTCTTATAACTATATCTGAATAAAGAGTAGCAGCATTAATATATGAAATGGTAGTCTTTTTTGCCAAATGTTGCAATGTTACATTTTTTTTGTATTTGGTTTGAGAATATTTTCAGTACTCCCAGTATGTGCATATTCTAACCTTTGCTGGAGATGTTAAGTATCAGTGGATGAGCAGGTAATATACATTTAAGATATTAGCCTACATGTCTGCAAAACTACTGTCAAACAGAAAAGGGCCCAGCACTTATCCCTTTGGCATCCCATTAGTTACAATTTACATTCCAAAAGTATACCAGTAATTTTCACAACATGAGACCCGTTGGGCAGCTGATTTGTAATCTATTGAACAATGAAGAGGGTGACATTAAGTTTGCCTAATTTTTCAGTAATACCATTATGACGGACAGTGTCAAAAGCATTGACCAGTTTGACATCGTGTGCACAGTGTGATGACTGTTCATACTCTCTGTAACCTTTTCAAAGATGATTAACAGATTCAAAAGAAAGGAACTACCCTTCACAAAACCAAAGTGATTGGGGGGTCTAGATCAGTTAAATTGACTATGTGTGCATAAATGTGTTCTGTTATGATAAGCTCCTTGGCTTTGCATAAGGCTGGAGAGTCTGACGGGCCTATAATTGCTTTGGGTCTGTACAGGAGCCACCCTTGTGTGGGGAAATCACAGTGCCTGTTTTCCGGGCATTGGGTACAAACCCTATGTATAAGCTAAGGATGAACAATTTAAATAGATGCTCAGACATTGCATACTTGGCACTAATGTCAATGTGGCCTGGTACATTGTCTGTTCCCAAAGAAGTGTTATTTCTAGCCTTTTAACAGGGATTCTAAGACAAGGTCCAAGGTGACGTCAGGGAAATTAAATTTTCAGGGATTGTGGGGGCAACAGTGTTGTTAGGTGGGGTAAAATTAGCATTAAATTCGTTTGCTATTATATTGGCTATAACCTTGGGAATAGAATGTTGTGATATTATTATGGGTGAGCTCAGTGTATTGTTGGACATTATTCCTTAATTTCCTGAAGTAACTAAAGAAAGATTTGTAGTTTCCCTTGTTATCTGTACTGACCTTAAGCTTGTACTCCACTTTATGTTTTCAGTAGTGTTCTCATATTCCTTCCTGGCACATGTCATTGTTGTCTTTAGGTAGGAGGATGGGGATTTCTTACAGATTTTCATTATATTCCTTCTTTTTTAAACATCGTATTAATACATGTGTATACTCAGATAATTGATTCCTGTATTTACCATTATATTTAAGGTGGACAGTACTGACTTTTATTTAACTTTTTAGGTGCTGATAATTTTTGCAAGTAAATGCAGCAACCCTCTTTGTTGGGTCCATTTGTAGGATATTGTTGAGAAATATTCGCATATCTTCTACAGGCTGAAGTAAGTCTGATCTGGAAAACGTCCCTAAAGATGGGTTCATTTAGTGGCTGGGTAGTACCACTAGGCCTAACACAGAAGATGACGGATATGTGGTCAAATTTAACCACAGACAAGGAAATGTGAGATGGAGTACTGGCATTGACTAGGCTGGTTACTTGCTCCAGTACATTATTACTAATAAAGTCTAAGAAACATTCAGCATATTGATATTTAGATGTCTAAGTGTGTCATTCAATGCTTAGGAAATTAAAGTCCTCTAGTAAATGTTGCAATGCTGTGTTAAGATAATGTCCATAATCTTTGAATGAAACTGATGGGGATCATTGATAGATTTCCAACAGCTTAAGGTTAAAGTCACAGTTCATTTGATATGAAGTGAAGGTGTTTTTGACAAATATAGATACCCCTTCACAATTATCCAAAGGACTGAAGATGCAATACATGCCAAACTCTGGTACAAAGGAAGTACTGTCATCGCACTGAAACCAAGTTTCAGTAACTTCACAAACATGAGTGTGTTCAAGTTGCAGGAGGCATCTTTCTATTTATATTTAAACTCCTGTCATTTAGTGCCACAGTGGAAGTTGTCCAAATCTAAGTTGAAGTCTGTAATTTAGCAATGTCCACTTGTGGGACACTGCCTAAAATAGGCAGCACGGTGGGAGAAAAGGCTTTAGCTAGTATGCAGAAACCCCCTGCACTCCCTTATTAATGCATGCTAATCCTAATTCTAACATTGCCAATTTCCCTACACCTTACCTTAATAAAAAGCTTCCTGTAACACTGTCACTACACAAGACACACTCGAACACAAACACACACCAGCAACACTAAATCTATTCCTTATCTAAACCTGACCCTAACTCTAAAATACACACACTCACAAATAAACATAAAAAAACCAATCCCCAACCCTGACACACACACAGATATGCTCTCAACCCCTCCAACCCCATTCATGTTTCTCGATGAAACATTCCCTCAACATTTTGACCATTCTGCTATCTGTTACTTCGATATTAAGCACAACCTCTTGCATTCTTTGACCAGACAGATGTTCAATGAAATGACAGAAACACATACATACACAAACACACACAAACAAGAATACCTAAGGAAACAGCAAATACTCACATGAACAAACCCAGAATGATTCATCTTTTTAGACTTCTTCTTCTTCTTCTTTCTGCTTTTTCCCGGTTAGGGGTCGCTACAGCGGATCATCTGTCCCCTCATGAATGGCAGTGGAGTTTTACGGTGTCGTGTTGCCAGCCCTGTGCCCAACCTTCCACAGAAGGCACACACACATGCATACACTCACACCTAGGCCCAATTTAGAGTGTCCAATCCACCTACTGCACATCTTTGGGATGTGGGAGGAAACTGAAGCACCCGGAGGAAACCCACGCGACCACAGGGAGGACATGCAGACTCCGCACAGAAGGCACTCCAGCTGAGAATCAAACCAGAAAACCTCTTGCTGTGAGGCAGCAATGCTAACCACTGCACCACTGTGGCCGCCCATTCATCTTTTTAGACTGAAAGACAAAACAAATAATAAAAAAAAACTTTTATGTACGGTGTCACCCCCCGCCCCTGCACCCAGCACACCCCTTGAAAATTATACATATACCAACTTCAAAATCACACAACAGTGGAGAAAGAGCAAATTCCCAGTCCCCACTTTACTGTGAATGCACACATGCAGCAGACAGCTTTAAGGAAATGTAGTTACTTAAGTCATAAAATGACCATTCCCTATTTTGAACATTCAACCAAATCAATTGCAACCAAAATATAAATATATATGTATATATCTGTATCTATATATATATATATATATATATATATATATATATATATATATATATATATATATACATATATATGGGTTACCTTAGTTTCGTCAAAAGTTCATTTGACTGAGACCAAATGACTGAAACTTCATTTCACTGACACATCATTTCACTGACAGTTCATTTCACTGACAATTAGTACTGGCAGTGTCTAGAGCACTGTAACGTAAGTAAAAGTAATATGCCTTTTTCCCCACTGAAGTACGACTCTGGAGTTAGTATATATAGTTAGGGGATGTGGGGGGCACAGCCCCCCACTTGCTTTTATGTTATATTCTCTGCTTTTGGTTTTATATCGTTTAGTAAAACTAACATAAGTGGGGAGCTGTGCACCCCACACCTCCCCTAACTATATAAACTCCAGGGTCGCACTTCAGTGGGGACAAGGACATATTCCTTTTACTTGGCTTACAGTGCTCTAGACACTGCCAGTACTAATTGTCAGCCAAATGAACTGTCAGCCAAATGAAGTGTCAGTGAAATGAAGTTTCAATCATTTGGTCCGACTAAAATATTTGTCAGTCAAATCAGCGAAATGTAGGTAACCCATATATATATATATATATATATATATATATATATATATATATATATAAATATATATATATATATATATAGATATACGTGTGTGTATATACATATATAGATATACATGTGTGTGTGTGTGTGTGTGTGAGTGTGTATACATATATATATATATATATATATATATATATATATATATACGCGCGCATGCACACACACACACACACACACATATATATATATATATATATATATATATATATATATATCTATATATATATATATATACACACACCAATTTATACACAAGGGTTCCATACAAGTGTTTGAGATACACATGGCTGAATGCTGTACTGCTTCATTATTTTGATGCTTAGTACAGCAATAGATGCAGTTGTTCATCCATGTGCATCCCATTTGATACAGCAATGTAAGTGAATGTTTCGATAGCTTCATTTACACTGCTATCAGACTGCAGCTGTGGGTGCTCTATGCAAGATTGTACACAGTGGATTAAGGAGTTTGCCCTTTTTCCTCTATTTTACAATCTCAGATTTGCTATATTAATGAAGCGGGGATGCAGGTGGGCGTGCTTATTGCTAAAACACTGTTTTATGTTTTTCTTTTTTGATGAGTTTCTAATTTTAGTTTGGGTTTGATGAAGTGAAATTTGAGTTTTCAATATAAACTATAAATATAGATGTAGACATACATACTAAAATAGCCTGGTGATTGTACTGCTAGAGTGTCTGACAGGTATGGAAAGTAGGCATAAATAGAGATTTTTACAGAACCAGTAAGAAAAGGAAATAAATGTGGATCATCTAGCACACCATGCAATTTCCCAGACTGGAGACCCCTCAACCCAAAGTTGAGAATAAAAAAACTCTCTTCTGTGCTCCTCAAACTGTAGCAAAACTGCTTGTTACAACTGGAATAAGCAACTTTGCACAGTTGCTACCACACTTGCCAAATGAACATTTCTGCTGGGACAGAAAATGCAGTGCCAGCAAAAAGTACTGGTATTGTACTTGTGTGCCATTAGCACGTGCAGGTCACTCCCCATAACAGCTTGAACCTGGGGCAGCTGCACCCTTTGTCCCACTTTAGCTATGGCTCTAAATGTCGTAATTGGTGTAGTAAAGCCATTATATGAAGAATGCACAACTTAAAGCATGATACCTTCAGCCCAGGCAGTAGAGGTGAGCTCTAAATCTGCACTTTTTTATGGCCAAAATACAGTCAAGATGGCAGACGTTATCGGAGTTACTGTCCACAGAATCAAGTATCTGTTTTAGGAAATCATATTTGCCACTATATGTCCTGATAAAGTTTGAATTGTATAACTAGAAAGTTGTTGGTAAAAGACAATTTTTTACCAGTAAAATCCTGGTGATAAGAGTTTTTAAATTACTTAATTCATGCACTGTTGATAAAGACTTTTTATTTCTTGAGTACTGTTTAGTTTGAAGGTACATTTAAGACTGCCAACCCTGAAGCTTATGTTTTTGCTCTTGAGCTGAGCAATACTACTAAAGCAGCTAATAAACTGAACTGTCTGATTTATTGAAAAATGAGCTGCGGTTTTATTTCACGTTACTATATTTTGGTTCGGTCAGCTTATTTTATGTTTAGTTAAAACAACCATTTTTAAAAAAGTCTTTGTGTGTCTGCTACTTGAAATGTCACTACATATATGGAGATAACTTAATTTTGTCTATTTTACCTTTGATCAACATCTACTTAGTCAACTACACAAATGATCGACGTGTACAATATCACACAATTCTCTTGGTTGAGAAATATGTCATTTCCTTAACATTGTGAGATCCCAGAGTTAGTATACATAATTATCAGGGGTATGGGGGTGTAAGGGGGCTTGCTTCCCTGAAAAAAATTGATAGTTTAATTTTTTTTATGTTCAAAATTTTGCATTCACTGCGGTTATTACTCTGCACATGTGTAGCAGTGTGTTGACATTCAAGTTATCATTGATTTGTGGTTGAAGTTTTTACAATTGATATTTAGGGTGTGTTGACATTAATTAGTGCACCCACATATTAGGGTGCATTTTCTTGCTGCCTTTAGCTAATTCTGCCTAAAACGCTGATTTTTTAGAGTTTCTGTGATTTAAAAAGCTTGTTTCAGCTACATATTGTACTTATTTTACTGCCTGCACTTTAACAAAGTCATTTTTTGTTTACATTACCTGTGTGATAGCCATTTCTGTGCATTTAAAGTGTTTTTTTGAATGTATCTGCTTTATTTTCTGAAAAAAAACAAAAAAACAAAAAAAAAATACTTGTTTTCCCACCTTTCTAAGCTAGTATAGTTCAGTTTTCAGGTTAGTGCTGAATTCAAGGCTGTGTTACAAGTTTCTCTGTTTGCCCATACCTTACTTGGATAGAAGGACGTTTCTCTGTTCACCTGTGAGAGAGGGGAGCTTTGATCAGCCTATCTGTCCCTGGAGGAGTGGTTTCTGCCCAGAAATTAGTAGCTTATTGGCCATTTTGGGCTAATTTCTATCTCTTTCATTTCCCTGCTATAAAACCTGCATTTGCGAGGTTTTGCGTGCTGAGCAGCGCCGGTTAGCTAGGGTATAACTATTCCCAGCTCCACAAAGTCTACTCTTCAATTTTCCCTTGGAACTAGACAAACTTTCAACTTAAGCACTCAAACCATTCACTTCTCAGCCTGGCACTTGCTCAAAACTCATAGCAAGCACTAATAAACCTTAGCACTAGACCCCACTATACTGTGGAGAAGGACAAGGCTCTCTATTCGACCTTACCAGCCAATCAGTAAAACAGTTCACTGTACCTATCCAGGCATGTCCAAAGGGCAGTTTCAGGTGTACTCTCCAGTCAACTGGTGAATCTGGGCATTTTGAGGCAATGTTACAACTGCCTCATGTACACAGACAACCCTCTCCTCCTTCCACCAAACACTAATACATGCAAGAGATGCAATTATACAGCCAAACTGGAGGCTAAGCTCTCTCAACCCAAGACTGAACCAGACAGTCAAGAGGAGAAGGGAACTACTTGCATCACACCACCAGTCTCACATAGACCTATGAAACCAGCATCGGCAAAAAACACATAAATACACAAAAACATACTCGGAGGCTCTAAATAAAAATCTGCAAAAGCAACAGAGACCTCCAAAGCAGACACCCAAGCAACCTCCAGCCCCCCAACACAAACCATGAAACACATACTTCACAAAACCAGTGTGCCACCCAATCACAGCCCTTAAGGCAAAATAACATACCCAACATATTAGTAATAGGTGATTCTATAGTCAGGCACACTGACATCCCACTCACTAGGCTGAACAAGGAAAAGGTTACTGTTAGCTGCTTGTCGGGTGCCAGGATCCTCCATATAACACAAGCACTCAGGTCACTCCAGAACAAGTACAAATACGACTCTGTCATTGTCCATGTTGGTGTGAATGACCTGAGCCGTACCTCTCTGGACTACATGAAAAGAGACATGGAAGAGCTTTCTGATCATGTAGCCCAGGCCGGTATGACCCTGACCTTGAGTAGCATACTGCCCTCACCAAGAATGATACCACAGTATAAAGAAAAAAATGATCAATTTCAACAATTGGCTAAGCTTCTGGTGTCATTCAAAGGGGATCCAGTGTCTGTCAGCCTGGGATGACATGCTCGATAAGCCATGCTGCTTCGCTGGAGATGGCTTGCACCTGTCACCCTTAGCCTTTCAAATACTGGCCAAGGCTGTTGCCACCCTCATAGTGCCTTTTTTAGGCAAGGCTCAAACGACAAACCCACCGCCGTAAATAGCACAAGTAACAAATAACCGAGGGTAATGCTGCTCAATGCCGGAAGTCTAAACTTCAAAATGTATGCACTCGAGTCACTCCTCAGTATGGAGAAAATCGATATATGTGCAGTAACAGAAACCTGGTTTAAGGCTCCAGCGAGCACCCCAGCACTACCAGGCTACAACTCATACCATACATTTTGGCCACAAAACCCAGACCGAAATACAAAAGGTGGGGGCGTATCCATATTCATTAAAGATACCTACACCTCCAGATTAGTGGCACAGCACAATGCTTCAGAGATCATACACGTGCAACTAACAACGGACAAAACTGCAATTCAAATTGTAGCTTGCTACAGATCACCCACCATGTCCCAGGACTCCCATTCCACATTTCTGGAAACACTGGGAAACATAAAGGCCCTACGAAACACCTTGATATTAGGTGATTTTAATTACCCAAACATTAACTGGGAGAACTACTCAAGTACTGACTCCCTTGCCAACATTTCCTAGAATTTATAAACTCAAACACCCTGGATCAACTGGTCAACACCCCCACCAGAGATGACAACATATTAGACCTGGTCATCACCAACATGGGCGACCGGTGTTCCACATTGCAGGTCAACCCCTCACTGGTTAGATCTGACCATAAACTAATCACTCTGGATATCCACATTCTGCCGAAACCACCATGAAAAACTTTTCAAAAGCAAACTTCATGTTACTTAAGACCAAGGTGGAAGGTTTCAAAGCCCCCATGCTAAAGAATAACACTGCCCAAGCTGCAAAATCCCTTACTAATGCACTCTACGGGCACCTACAAGAATGCATGGATCGTGCTATCCCAAGCAAAACCAAGACTCATTCCTCCAAGAAAAGGAAACCAGTCTGGTGGACCCCTGCCATAAACAAGCTATGCAATAGAAGGAGGAAACTAGTACAGAAAAGAGTATAATCCCAAGAAGGTAAGACATCCCTGATCAGTATCAGCAGGAAACTACGATCCCTCATAAAAATCATCCAAGGCTGGCTTCGAACGAAAAATTGCCAAGGATTCCAAAGATAACCACAAGGCATTCTTTAGCTGTGTCAAGAATCTAAGTGGCAATTCTCAGATCTGCTCGGATTTAATGTAGAATGGCACAAAATACACTGAATCTACCGATATCGCCAACATCATGGCAGACAGGTTCAGTGCAAACTTCACCCCCCTCTCATCCCCAAAAGGGCCCATAACCATGCCAGAAGAATGTAGTGCCCCTGAAATCACAGACACTCAGGTTAAAACAGCCCTCTCCAAAGCCAAAAACACAGCATCAATGGGACCGGATGGTGTCCCAGGCTGCGTCCTTCACAAGCTCAAAGATGAACTAATCCCTCACTTAAACACACTGTTCAAACTCAGCCTCTCCACAGGCTACATGCCCATAGAGTGGTGCACAGCAACGGTTATTTCGCTCCACAAAGGTGGAGCCACAATAGACCCCGGGAACTATCGCCCTATAAGCCTGACTAGCTTGGTCTGCAAGGCTATGGAGCGCATCATCATGGATCTCATTAACAGAGACATTGGGAACCTCCAAACACTGGACCCTACCCAGTTCAGCTTTGTTAAGGACAGATCATGCCTCCTAAACCTGGTGGACTTCTTTGAGACATTTATCAAGGCTAGAGATGAGGGAAAGATGGTCCACACAGCCTACTTAAACCTCGCAAAGGCCTTTAACACCATTCCCCATTTTGGTATTATAGACAAGCTCATCAGCCTGAACATAAACCCCTATGTCATGAGATGGGTTGCCAACAGGCTCAGGGACAGAACCCACATGGTAAGAGTTGCGGAAGCTAGGTCTGACTCTAAACTGGTTAAAAGTGGCGTTCCCCAGGGCTCAGTGCTAGGACCCCTCCTTTTCGGCATATACTTCTCAGAGGTACAGGCAAGCACAGGAGGTCTATGGCTGACCAAGTTTGCAGACGACTGCAAACTAGGTGCTATAATTGACTCTGACATCCTCCAAAAGGGTCTCACCGAGACAGATCCCTGGTGTCAAAATCATGGCCTCAAGCTAAATACCAAAAAGTGCATAGTCATCCCCTTTGGAAAAAACAAAGTACCCACAAACTACCACATAGGTGGTAGCCCCCTAAATACAGAAGACATAGTAAGGGATCTGGGGACCCAAGTAGATAGCCATCTCTCCTTTGATAATCACATTGCTAAAATGGTTAGAAAATCTTTCTATGTGGCCCATCTAATCACAAAAGGGTTTTTATCCAGATCAAAAGAGGTCATTGTGCCCCTCTATGCATCACTCATCAGACCCATCATAGACTACAACACCCCATTTGGGATGTACCTTACAAGACACCTGCAACAGGTGGAAAGATCACAGAAGTACCTCACCAAGGGGATCACTGGCCTCAAACAGATGCCCTATGCAGCTCGACTGAAGAAACTCCAGCTGTACTCAGTTGAATACCACCTACTCAGAGGTGATCTATGCCTGACATACAAGGCCATGTCCAACCCAGAATTGATGGACATGCTCCACTTAAAGAAAACCATATCCCCTCAAGTCACACGCTCTAGGGATCTAAACCTTACCACAACAATAAATAGGATGTGCTGGAGGGATAGAGTCCTGTCCCAGAGACTTCCCATGCTCTGGAACAGGATTTCAGTCTACATTAGGCGGAGCTTCTCGCTAGCACTCTTCAAGAGAAACCTTGATGAGTGGATGGGAAATAGAAAGTTTACCCCGGGGATCACTTCAATGACTCTGCTGGTCAGAGGCACAGGGAACTAATCTAAAGGGGCGGTGAAAGCCAACACAATTCCAGCTGGGCTTATAAATGCCTTCAGGCAGTTAGTGTAGTACCTACCTATGAACCTATGAATTAGGGTTTGGGGAGTTTTCACTTTTTTCCACTGTTGTGAGACCTAGAAGTCGGTGTATTTATGTAGCAGGTCTCTCCCTGCAAAAACATTGAAGACATTTCTTTTTTATTTTAAGTGGACATTCGATTTAATGTTCAAAGAAGTGTGTGGTCAATCTTTTGAGTGTTGGCAATGGTAGAATACACACGCACGAGATTAGTCAACTGGCGCTATAATGCAGATGGTTGACAGTTATGTGATAATGGACAATCCCCAAGGAAGGGGCATATTCCCTTTCCCAGGGAGTGTGGAATATATGAGCTGGTATATATCATTAACAAGGGGTTAAGGGGGCCCAGCCCTCCCCATTAAGATGATACACAAATCAATGAACTAACAATACTATGCTCTGTATTGAATGGCAATTAGATAATGATGTCCTGCCTAAATATACATAATTTATGTATAGCATAAGCAGTGTAAAGCAAGAAGAAGCACACACAAACACACACACAAATGCATGGTCATGCACACACACACACACACACACACACACACACACACAGACACACACACACAGACACACACACACATGCACGCATGCATGCACACACACACACACATAAAAACACACACACACACACACACGCACGCATGCACACACACACACACACACACACACACACACACACACACACACACACTACAACATGAATGATACTTTCTCATAAGAGGAATCTGAGTAAGGCACACTGACCGATTCCAGTCTTGGGGGGGAAGAAAGTACCAGGAATGGATGTGATTAAGTAGCCAAGCAAGAACCAGTGGTAGAATATTCCATACATAACAGTAAGGAATGTATGAAATCCCACACACTGTGTATGTAGAATGATCTAATTGAGAGAAGGCATTTCAGATGTGTCATTCAACTATATGGAACTACAAGTAGCTGATGCCTTCGATGTCTAAACAGGTGACATACGTTGAACATAATCAGCTTATACAGGACACCACAAATGGTAGTGTCAGTTTGTCCTTTTATGAACAGCTAGCTTATCTCTTGCTGTCTTTGTCTGCAGTGGGTGGAGTCTGTGAAGCTGCTCAGCAAATACAGAAGATAAACAAGGAACTATTTCCCAAGCTAACTGAAGAGGACACTATATCCAATAGCCTGTGTTGCTTCAGGACCCAAAAGTGTACTTATCCTTTAGGAAGTATCAAGTTACCAATGAAGCCAAACAGAGCACGAGTTGGTCTAGTCTATAACAGGAATTAAGACCTCCAGTCACAAGCCTAAGTATCTGTAGGACACCTACCCAGTTTCCAGGAAAGCATCCAACAGAAAAATGTACCAAGAGGGTGGGAAGGTGGATAGTGTAGGTAAGGTGTGACAAATCATAGCCATACTCTTAGAACAGGTGAGTTGCAGATTGTTCAACTTAAACCAGGAACAGACCTCATTAATGTTTCTAGTGAGAAGCCTTTCAGCTATATGAGGCACAGGTGTGGAACAGAGAAGGGTAAGTCTGTCAGTGCGGTACATCAGTGTCTCAGGGGAAAAAATTACCATCTCCTCTGGGTTAGGACACTGTAGCCAACATTAGCAGAACCTATTTGGATTACTGTGGGCACTGCCCCTAGTGGGCATAGGAACTTGCATGTGCTGAGGGCACCAAAAGATCCTTGCTCCAACAAGCACATTACAGAAATGCAGCGGTATGGGACTAAGCTAGAAATGTGGAGAACTGTGTGTGAAGGTGGGATGGTCACATGAAAGGGGAAAGATGGGTAACAAGCTAACATATGAAAAACATGAAAAGTACATCTCTTTTCTCTATAGTACCTTACTAGCATGACCTCCTGCTAATCCGATAACGTTTGCTGCCATCCACCATCTCCCATTTATCTAACTCAGAAGTGGGCAGCATGTGGCTCAGTGGTAACATGTCTACCTTACAGCTCCAGGATCTGAGACTCAAACGTGTTAACATGTTCATGAACACTGTCTCTACGAAGCTTGTATGTTGCTCTGTTGGGAAGTCTAGTTTCCTTCCACCACTGAAGATTACAGTAGCTGACTACTTACACCAGTTTGTCTAAAGTTCTAAGCAGCATTTACTCTTTGCATTATGGTTTATAGTTTCATAGGTTCATAGGTTAGTACTAGGCTATCTGCCCTTGTGGGCCATTTTAAGCCTAGCCAATTACCCCATGTGAGAATCAAACCCTGCACCTTGTGCATGCAAGGTAAACACCTTAACCATTATGACATCCTCCCACCCCTCATGGGTCATGCCATTCTACTGCATTTGCACTTCTGTATAGTGAGTGTCCACTGCAACTTCATTATCACATCAGCAGCTCTATACAGTGAACATACACTGTCATTCTCCACCTACATCTGCAGCTCTGTGCAGTCGGTGTGCACTGTCATTCACCATCTACATCTGCAGCTCTGTGCAGTGGGTGTACACTGTCATTTATCACCTACATCTGCACTGTATGCAGTGGGTTTGCACTGTCATTCACAACCTACATCTACAGCTCTGTGCAATGGGTGTGCACTGTCATTTGCCACCTACATCTGCAGCTTGTGCAGTGGGTGTACACTGTCATTTGTCACATACATCTGCAACTCTGTACAGTAGGTATGGACTGTCATTCGGCACCTACATTTGCAGCTCTGTGCAGTGGGTGTGCACTGTCATTCACCACCTACATCTGCAACTCTGTGCAGTGGATGTGCACTGTCATTTATAACCTAAATATGCTGTTCTATGCACTGGGTATGCACCGTCATGCATCACCTACATCTGCTGCTCTCTGCAGTGGGTGCACACTGTCATTCATCAAATAAATCTGCAGCTTTGTGCAGTGGGTGTGCAGTGAGAATATGTTGTCATTCATCATCTATATTTGTAGCTACTGTGCTCTCTGCTCCCTGTCTGACCTCACAAATACTTGCTGAAACCACAATAGCACTACCTGTGATGGAAATTAATTCATAAATAAATAGCTTTCAAAACTCTATGTCACATTTAGATAACCTTTCTCTAAATAATTACAGATAACTTCATTGATTTCATTTCTCAGTCCTTAGTATTACAAATCCCTGTTTCAGATAAATGGTAAAAATGTGTTAAATTAAAGTTCTGACATGGAAAAGGTACTCCCTCAGGCCTTACAAAAGACTATGTCCATGTGAATCCCACAGCATGACTTCCCCTAATGAACGGAGACTTCTAACTGAGTCTGACACAGATAACAAAAGTACAAACTGAAAGGCATACTGATCTTCACAAAACTGAACTGGAGGGATTTCCTGACTGAATGGTGAACAACCATTCCTCTTCCTGTACACGGCCTCATCTACATGAAGAGGACAATCTTACTCTCCTTCAATCTGACCAAGCAAGCACCCAGTGAAGGAATCCTTATGCAGCTAGATTGGAAAGCTTTCCAGAATTCGGACAAGATGATGATGTTTCTCAACACTCCCTCCTCAGCCATGACTGCTCATGAGAGACCAGTGTAATAACAGGTTTATAAGATAATGAAACCCCAGTCTTAACTCATTACCTCCAGTATAGCTCTTTTGAGTGTGCACCTTTAACTTCCAGTGGGTGCGGCTTGAGCCTTTAAAAAAAAGAAGTTATCACCTTACAGTTCTAGCAAATACTCACTGACAGAGGTCAAATATCAGTATAATTGTGTTTGCCACCGTGTATGCTTCAGGGTAAAATATTCTGATACCTTGCATGTAGCATGGTTTTGAAATTATTAATGCAAATAGGAACAAGCAATATTTGATGCCTAGAGCCATGGTAGGAGGTGACTGCTGAAATGCCTGGAGGTGTACTTGGCTGTAATACACCTGTACAACTATGTAATGATTAAAAAAAAAAACTTTGCAGTAAAAATAACCACCTTGGATTTCTGCTGAAAACAAGCTGTTAGCCAAATAGGACCAACTCTGTCAACAAAGAATAAACGCATAAATAAAAACTCTTAGAAAAAAGACTTAAGGAAATCTGCAACAATTTATTCTCTCTCTCTCTCTCAGACACACACACACACACACACACACACACACACACACACACACACACACACACACACACACACACACACACTGCCTTACTAATATGGTACAAATATATACATATACACAAATATATATATATATATATATATATATATATATATATATATATTTTTTTTTTTTTTTTGGTGGGGGAGTTGTGGGCAAAATGGAATGTTTGTCACTTCTAATATCATGTTCTCTAATAGTCTTAAATTATGCCCTTAATCAGTGATAAAATTGATCAAAAGTGCATAGGAACTATTAATATGGTTTGTTTTTGTTTATATAAATGTATGTTTGCCAACATCATAAGTGATAATTCAATGAAGGTGTTAAAAAAGTGCACAAGAACTGAATTATTTTACTTATTTTCAAACAGGAATACATTTTCTGAAATAATTTGTATGGGATTTGAGCAGAAGTTTAAATCCAAAATTTAGCAACAGTTTCTGAACCTACAAGGAAGGGTAGTGTATTTCAATCAGGTGGCAAAAATCAGCATATCCTACAAAATGTATTTGGTAGCTGCACTGAAACAGAGAATAATGTAACTACGGAACAGTAAAATATACAGCCACCATTAACTAGCGTTAACACTTTTGTTTTACTTAAAATGCAAACCTATTCAAGTACAGATTTTTATATTTTATTAATGTACTTGATTTGGCATTTAGTAAAACAGACTGTATTGTGTATTCAAAAATATTCCTTATGTATTATAATTACAGATGCCACATTTATAGTAGCTGCAAAGTTGTGTGAATATATAGCCACATAGATGGATTTACACACATGCAATATATCTTAAATGATTCCACTATGGTTTGCCATGTAACATCAAGGCAAACTTAACATTAGATTAGCACAACTGGTCATAGCTTCTTCACTCCATGATCACACAACCATAGAGAAAAGAAAAGACACCCAGAAAAGTGAATGTCAACCAGTGCTGTGACAGCAACAGTGCCAGAAATAATTTATTCTATTAGGACCCGTTGAGTTGCAACCCAGCCAAATGGAATCAAAGAGTTGCAAACTCAGCCACTTAAATCTCGACCATTTGAAGAAAGACCATCTTAAACCTGTAACCTACTGACTAATGTCAACATAAGATGGAATGACAATGGAGCTCACATTACACAGTGACATTTTAAAAAGCTAAGACATTTCTAAAATAATGCTGTTGAACAACAGTAATTCACGGCAGGGTCAATGGGTATTTCATCTTTTTTTCTTACTGATGGTGGCGGAGGGGAGGCTCTGCTTTGGGCTATGCCTTCATAAACAAACAACATATCCCACCATGGGTAAAATACAAATGACCCAGTCACTACCACTGTGTATTGCTTAATCACAAAACACGACTTGTATAAGCCAGCTCTGTGACATAGAGGAATAAAGCCCTGACTATGGTACAGGTAACCCAAAATCAAATACTGGCTTGGTGGAGTTCAAGCGTACCGAGCCCACACTATCTGAGTGTATTCACATTAATCCAAAAGGCACAAAAGGCAGGAGACACCACGCCAAAAGTTGTAGAAAACAGTGAATGTTTATTAAAACAATAAAATAAAATAAAAAGTGCACTGCTAAGCGCTTTCAAGCTAACAAGCCCATCATCAGATAGTGCATACCTAACAAAGCCAGACATTTAAAATACTCATTAACAAATCAGAAATCAGTATTTTACCCTCCTTTTTCTAAGGATCATTACTATCATTACTAATATCCCCTCCCCTTACATTATTGCTAAGTATTTGTAGTGCCATGAGAAAATAAGGCATTAGATTCTTTCTGAAGTTTGATGTCTGAAACATGCTGAAATATCCTGGTTTTAAACATATTATTCGTCTTGCCAACATAGTATGAATCACAATTCTGACACACTGCTAAATATACTAAATTCTTAGTACTGCAGTCTGCATAATCTTTAAAATAATAGTTCTGTCCTGTCCTGGGGTGCTCAAAGGAGCTCTTTTTCAAAATATATTGGCAGGCTTTGCAAAGATGGCAAGAAAAAGTACCTATCTTCCTAGTCATACGACCACTATGAGCATTGGTATTAGGCTCATGACACAGCATGTCCTTCAAGTTTCTGTTCCTTCTAAATATAAAACTAGGATCTTGACCTACTACCTCTTTTAACCTCATATCAGTATGTAATATTTTCCAGTGCTGCCTCACTATGTTACAGATGTCACCCACGTCTCCACTATAGGTGAAAATCTTGCTAACCTTGTTCTTTAGAAAAAGGAGGGTAAAATACTGATTTCTGATTGGTTAATGAGTATTTTAAATGTCTGGCTTTGTTAAGTATGCACTATCTGATGAAGGGCTTGTTAGCTTGAAAGCGCTTAGCAGTGCACTTTTTATTTTATTTTATTGTTTTAATAAACATTCACTGTTTTCTACAAGTTCTGGCGTGGTGTCTCCTGCCTTTTGTGCCTTTTGGATTTATATCTTGTTTACTGGCAGAGTGACTTTGATGCAGGTGACTTTTCTGTGGTTTACTTTTGGATTTTATACTGTTTTCCTGCACACATGTCTGAACCACAAAGCATAGAGCTAGAACTGGCTTATCGTCCGCATGGCAGTATGGATTCTCTGAAGAGAGGTGTAATTTTGACAACAAATCCATTGTTAAATGTGGATATACAACATTTGGCGCGCTTGGATCCTGAACAAGACTCTGCAGTGATGGGTGAGTCAGAGTTTCAAGAGCTAACAGCAAGTTTTCATAAGAACATTATGAGGCTTAAACGTTTACAGTGGCAAAGGTTTCATTTAGAAGCCTGTCTCAAATATAATATAGTACCAAGAGGCTTATGTGTGTTTTGTATGCCTACGCAAGGGGAGTTTTATCCTGACCTTTTGGCACGTTGGCAGGAGATTAATCTACAGACAAGCCTATCTTATATGAACTTGTTGCTAGATTATTTTCTACCAGAAGAACAACAATTATCCAAAACTGTACAAGCCTTACAGAAAGACATAGAGGGTCGTTTCAAAGAGGAACATCATATAGAGAGAATGATAAATATAGTGTGTGCAGTTGCTTCGTATGACACCAAATTACAACAAGTCAAAATTAATAAACTTGTCAGAGACTTCAATGACTTTGCCAGGGGCGATATTTTCGCTTGGCGAAGGAACAGGGCAAATTCGACAGCTAATGCATCCTCAATGGCCAATGTTAGGGAACCAGCTCTCAATCAACAACCTGAAAAGGAGCTCAATGCCACTATGAACAAATTAGTGATTCCTTCTAACAATGTGGCATTTAGTCCAGACACTGTTACTATGGTTACGACGGAGACGTCTAATGCCTGTGACGTTTCTTCACATATGCAAGGTGAGACCAGTCTACAAGGCGTTCAAGACACTACAGGCATGGAATCAAACAATGAACAAGTGTTTGCTAGAACGGGGGCTAAGCCCAAGTCTTCCTTGTCTTTTTCCAGCAACAAAACTTTTCCCATGCTCCTGGTAGCGGTCAAGAAAAAGACCTCATGCAAAAGGAGCTTTTCGAGTCAACACGAACAGAAGCGACGGAGAACTTTGAATTGACTGTGGGTGATTATAATAACATTGTGTACAATTTATCTAACATTGATCTTACACCAGATCAAGAATATGTGCTAAACAAAGATTTAACTTTTGTGACAGATGCGATGGCGGATTACAGTCAAATTATTTTAGATTTAATGTGTTTCGCTAGGAATGCTACACTGAAATGCATGTTTACTGATAGAAATGTAGAAGATCATTCAAACGTTTTGAGGCAACCTAGTGATTTCATGCCTGTTTTAGTCCAGCTATGGTTACATTCATAAGGGTGTGTGAACAGGAAATTGTAATGTATATTAACAACAGTAGGAAAAGGAAGTTTTATAACTTTACTAAGCAACAGAGGTTAGCCTTGGATTCATTAATGAAAGATGACAGAATAGTTATCAAGCCAGCGGATAAGGGTGGATCGGTGGTTGTTATGAACAGATGCTTTTATTGTGATAAACTGAATATGTTATTGGAGGATGACCAGACATTCAGTAAACTTCCTCCTATTATGGTTAAAGCTTTTATAGACAAGGTAAAGACTAAGATTATCAACCTACAGAAGGTAGATCTTATAGATGATGGTTTGAAAGATTTTTTATGGGTAGAATGTCCAGTGATTCCTGAATTTAAAGCTTTACCAAAAATCCATAAGAACATATCAAACCCACCCCCCAGACCTATAGTTTCAGGAAGGGGATGAGTGACTGAAAATATTTTGATATGGATAGAATGTGCTTTAAAACCTGTTCTTAGTTTATTCCCTAGAATATTGAAAGATACTGCACACTTCATTACAGCTTTATCAACATATTGGGATACAGCATTAGATAAGAATTATTTGTTAGTTGCAATGGATGTTAATAGTCTCTTCACTGTGATTAATAATCAGTACGGTATCTCAGCAATAGAGAATTTACTTATTAATAAAACACAGTTAGATAATGATAGTATTCAGAGGATATGTAAACTTTTAAATGTTGTACTGGAACATAATATATTCTTATGTCAAGGCAGTTACTATCGGCAACAGCAGGGTGTAGCCATGGGCACACCCTGTTCCAATTCTTATGCCAACTTAGTATTGGCATATTGGGAAGATGTTACCATCTTTGATACACTGCATACATGGACAGACAAAATGGGTTTTTATACCCATTTTGTGGATGACATCTTCTTTTTATGGGGAGGCACAGATCAGGAGTTATCTTCTTTTGTTGAATATATGGAAGCGAGTACTGACTTTTTTAGATTCACAGTCAATTATTCTGTTTCAGAGATAGATTATTTTAGATGTATGGCTAACTAAGCATGAAAATGGCCATATAGCTACACCTTTATATAGGAAAACGTGCTGGCGTAATAGTTTGCTGCCTTATGACAGTATGCACCCACGCCATACTTTTGACAATATAGTAAAAGGCCATGTTTGTAGAATTTGGAGATTGTGTAGTGAGGATATAAGGTTTCAAGATGAGGTTGAGAAATTTCAAGCTAACCACAACCAAAGGGGTACAAGCATAAGAAAGTTATGCCTTTGGTGCAAGATAGTAAGAGTAAAAGAACAAGTATAGCCAAACCATGGCTTAATAGGAATGTGAATGAAGTGGAGAACATTCCAGAACAAAGAGGCTTCTTTGGGAACAGGAACAAGGTTAGCATGATTTTCATCTATAGTGGAGACGTGGGTGACATATGTAACATAGTGAGGCAGCATTGGAAAATATTACATACTGATATGAGGTTAAAAGAGGTAGTAGGTCAAGATCCTAGTTTTATATTTAGAAGGAACAGAAACTTGAAGGACATGCTGTGTCATGAGCCTAATACCAATGCTCATAGTGGTCGTATGACTAGGAAGATAGGTACTTGTCCTTGCCATCATTGCAAAGCCTGCCAATATATTTTGAAAAAGAGCTCCTTTGAGCACCCCAGGACAGGACAGAACTATTATTTTAAAGATTATGCAGACTGCAGTACTAAGAATTTAGTATATTTAGCAGTGTGTCAGAATTGTGATTCATACTATGTTGGCAAGACGAATAATATGTTTAAAATCAGGATATTTCAGCATGTTTCAGACATCAAACTTCAGAAAGAATCTAATGCCTTATTTTCTCATGTCAAGGAGAATATAGGACATACGTTTTGGTTTATGGCACTGCAAATGCTTAGCAATAATGTAAGGGGAGGGGATATTAGTAATGATACGGAATGTGCAGAGACTAGGTGGATAATTAGACTTGGGGCAGATAGGCCCCCAGGCTTAAATACTGTTATCCCTTTAAAACCCATCCTTAGAAAAAGGAGGGTAAAATACTGATTTCTGATTGGTTAATGAGTATTTTAAATGTCTGGCTTTGTTAGGTATGCACTATCTGATGAAGGGCTTGTTAGCTTGAAAGTGCTTGGCAGTGCATTTTTTATTTTATTTTATTGTTTTAATAAACATTCACTGTTTTCTACAAGTTTTGGCGTGGTGTCTCCTGCCTTTTGTGCCTTTTGCATTTATATCTTGTTTTCTGGCAGAGTGACTTTGGTGCAGGTGACTTTTTTGTGGTTTACTAGTGTATTCACTTTAGTAAACTGAAGGGAACTCAGCATGTGCAGACATATTTCCACTTAGAAGATGGCAATACCGGAGTTCAGAAGAGCAGCCATGGCTGGAGGGGTGATTTCCAATGTGAGAGGATAGGCCGACTCACAGGACAAAAACAGTGGACCAATCCTGAACACCTGACTATCACCAGGGTATGGACAGCCAACTGGGATTCCCAGGCAGGAGAAAATGGACCACAGGACTCATGCCTAGTATTGCCTTGCCCCACCCAATCCCCTCCTAAACAAATGGGCCAGTTTGGTTTAGGCAAAGGAGTCACTGGGTGATATCATGAAGGCAGCAAACAAAAATGACTTGTTTAATGTTTTATATATATATATATATATATATGTCTAAAAATACTTGAACATCTCTTAAGAAATGGCATCTCTCCTGCTACAGTAATTCTTCATAGATTTTTAGTTATGAATTTTTTGGTATGCATTTTGTCCCCGGGCCAACTGACCAGTAAGCCTCCTCCAACTCCAGACAGCCATCATCCTAGTAGCCACAGGGGTTGCTTGTGCTCTTGCTGACATCACACCACTATGGATGCTTTCCTTTTCAGACCCTGGTCCATCTCCTTGGGCAGGTGACATGATACTTACATTACTATAAGGTCCTCTGTGCTTCCCATGCAGGTGTATGCTTCCATGTACCTGCTGAAGAAGACTACTGCATTCATAGTTTGCCAAGCTGAATGCACATACATGACTTATCCCAAATGCTGCAGTCCTACATATGAGGGATTGCAGGACAACCATATTCCTTCTCACCTTCCCATTGGACGGGCATGCCAATACTCAACATGCCAGCTCCAGCAGGCATCTATGCCACTAATCTAACACATGTAGCCAAGTTCATAGTCAGGCCTCTATCCCTCTGGGCCAAAAAGCTGGTTTTCTAGTGCATGAAGCATAGCGATTATACTCCAATATCCAGAAAAAGACTAGTCATTTAAGTGCTGGAGTGGCGCGTGACCTCATCTTATCAATTGTCAAGCACCCCTAACAGCTGTTAAGAGCCGGTCTTGTGCAAATGACAGTGCCAGCCATCAAACCACAGTGGAAAAAACTCAAAAATAGCTTTGTTTCTGCTTTCTGTGCTTACAAACTATCCCTAACTTTCTTATAAAATATAGCCATAATGTGCGTTACTGTCCATTTCACAGAGCTAGCTAAGTGCTATGAATAGGGCTATGAATGCTAGAAAAATATTTTGCATTTTTTTCCATTTTTGATGTAACTAGTAGTACATGAAGAAATTAATCTCCATATTCTGCAAAGAATTATGATCAGGTCTCCAATTGTAACCCTGTATTATGTATTCTTGACATGAAAGTCAAGATTCACCCCTCGACTTTCACTCTCAAGGTGAATTTCTTGGCATCCATGTCTTGAAAACAGAATAAAGTGGTTACGACTGCCAATCTGCTCATAATCCTCTATATTAAGCATGTTTAACATCTGCAATTGTTAAAGATCTTTCTATAACTTCAGTTGGAAATGCCTTCTGGGAAAGCTAACCTAGACATTCTTTTGGAAATTGTAACTGCATCTTCAAATTCCTGCCACAGCCACCTAATTACTGATGCCTGGAGAAATGCAGGTGACAAAAATATTACAGTATTCAATATGTGCTTTCCTGTATGTCTTCCTTAGGTGTATCTGACACTTGCAGGTGAATTTCTGACTAACACCAATTAATTTTGCAAGGTAATATCTAGGATTTAAGAAATACCTCCCCCCGTCTATATAAAAAGGAAAAAGTAACCCATGAATAATTTTCAAGTATTTCAGACTACTTACTCGAGGTTTGTGGACTCCAGCTGGGTTTCAGTTCCCATCACCTACAACGTGATGATAACCCATACCTAGCATACTGCTAGTCAATATCACTGTGAATAAACTGTGTTCTGTGGGTACATCTGAGTGTTTTTTTTTTTTCAGTAAGCATCTTTGCTGCAATAATCAACAGGCATACGCAATTAATTTGCATCAGTGCCTTCCACAATCCATGGAAAGTATTTAAAAATGAGAAACTGGCTCTACATGCAGACTACAGCTGAAAGTGATGTAAATATACTGCAGACATCTGTTCAATGTT
>NC_056747.1:760969280-761029280 GCF_019279795.1 Protopterus annectens | reverse complement strand
ACATGCTCTGATCCAGCTCTTCATTAACTTGGATTCTCATCCACATTTTGGTAGCTAGTATTAAAGGTGGCATTGCTTTATATGCAGTGGTATTTCAGTCACACCATACCACCCTGGAAAACTTTAACACCCCCCCCCCCCCACAAAGGATGCACTAGTGCCATTCATTATTTTGTGTTCTCCAGCAGCTCCAGTACCACCATTCAGAGTCATTAAAGCTCAGTCACACAAAAAGATGTAGCCAGATTTACAGTCTGTATGCAGAGTATTTTTTTTCTGACCACCTATCAGAAATATGGTGGTACTCATGGTACTCATTATCACTTAGGTACTACGCAAGGCCATGCAAGGACACAGTATATAAGTGCGATTCTAAGAATGTCACTCACTTGCATCAGAGCATTAACACGATTCCAAGCTTAATGCAAATATGGCAGTCTGTGGGTAAGGCCTATGTATATCCTGGTGAACCCCACCACGTACACTCTTGTGTATATGATAACCTACTATGTAACTTCCTGGTAGAGCACTGCAGAGAGAAAGTCAGTAAGTTTACATAGTTATTAGCCACGTACACCCATTGTTAGCTGTGGAAGCTCTTTGAGCAGGGAAACTTAGTACATCAAAGCTGAAAACATTGCATCCTTATGCAGGTTGTCATTATCTTAATCAAACCACTACTTTTTGTAAGATTTTCTTATGAAATAGGGGAGAATAGTACACATTACCTTGATGTTTTACTTGCGAAAGATTTTACCCACAAGAGATATACATCCAAGATCTACTGTAAACCGACATATTTGAACATGTTTTCATGTTTTAATAGTTCCCATTCCCTAAGTCAGAAAAAAATCTGTTGTATAGGGTCAATTAGTTAGGGCAGCCTGCATAGCACTGTATTTGATAAATCCATTATGGAATGTGATGTATTATGCAGTATGTTTTCTAGGAGGTTACGCTTGGGATTTTATTGAGAATATCAGAAATGAAGTAGTCCAGAAAAAAATGAATAATTATTTTACCCCTATCTTGATGAACCATGAGTGTACAGTATCACAGGATACAGTTTAAGATTCCCCAATGGGACAGAACAATAAATAGAATTTTACTATGTCGTTTATTACTACCTTTAACAGTGACAGTCTTTTAGTTAAGAATATTATAATAAAAAATTGGGTAATTTTAAATGATGACCAACTAGTTCAGAAAAAAATAGGGGACAAACCTAATTTTATATACAGAAAAAGATGTAATTTTAAGAATCTGACTGATCATACCCAGAATACTGGAGTTGATGACCAAATGAGCATGTTTAAATGTGATCGCTGCTCTTTCTGCAAATTTATAAATGCTAGTGAATGTTTTGACATCAGTGGTATTATTCTTATTGTAAGGGATAAATTTAACTGTAATACCACTAGCATTGTTTATGTGGCATGTTGTCAGAAGTGCCCAGGATTTTAAGTTGGGAAGACAGAAAGTTGACTTTGGGATAGGATATATGAATATCAGTATGAAATCAAGAAAAGTAAAACTACCAATGCATTATATTAGGTTCATAGGTTCATAGGTTCATAGGTTCATACTAGGCTATCTGCCCAAGGGCATTTGTAAGCCTAGCCCATAGTTATTTGGCTTTCGCCACCCCTTTAGTTTGAATAAAACTATGCCTATTATTTTGCTGTGCCTCTGTCAAGCAGTGACACTGAAGTAATCCCTGGGGTATATCTGCGATCTCCCATCCATTGGTCAAGATTCCTCTTGAACAAGGCCAGCGAGGTGCTCTGCCTCACATGTACCGGGATTTTGTTCCACAGCATAGGGAGTCTCTGGGTGATGAATCTGTCCCTCCAGCACATTCTATTAATAACCGTGTCAAGGTTTAAGTCTCCCGCCCTTGTGGTTCTGAGGGATCTAGATTTTTGAGGTGAAGCATATTCATCAAATCAGGGTTTGACATGGCCTTATATGTCAGGCACAGGTCACCTCTGAGCAAGCGGTATGAGACTGAATAGAGCTGGAGTTCTTTCAGTCGGGCAGCATAAGACATATTTTTGAGACCCTTTATCCTTTTGGTGAGGAACTTTTGGGGCCTTTCCAGCTGCTGCAGGTGTCGGGTCAGATACATTCGAATGGGGCATTGTACTCAATCATAGGTCTAATGAGTGATGAGTACAGGGGGACGATGACCTCCCTTGATCTAGATGTGAATCCCTTCATGATCAGGTGGGCAATGTAGAAGGTTTTCCTAACTAATTTAGCAACATGAGTGTCAAACGAAGGCTACTGTCAACCTGGGTCCCCAGATCCCTAATGACTTCTTCTGTGCTCAGTGGATTGCCACCTATATGGTAGCTAGGGGTAACCTTGTTTTTCCCGAAGGGTATGACTATGCATTTCTTGGCATTTAACTTTAGGCCATGGCTCTGGCACCAGTTATCCGTTTCTGTGAGGCCCTTCTGAAGGATATCTGTGTCAGATGTGTTTTCGACTATGGCGCCCAGTTTGCAGTCATCTGCAAACTTTGTCAGCCATAACCCTCCTGCGTTTGCTTGTACTTCAGAAAAGTAGATGCCGAACAAGAGTGGACCCAGGACTGAGCCCTGTGGGACACCACTTGTGACAGGCTTTGAGTCTGACATGGCTCCAGCAACTCTGACCCTGTGGGTTCTGTCACTTAGCCAGTTTGCAACCCATCTTGTGATGTATGGGTTTACATTCAAGCTGATGAGTTTTTCGATGATACCTGAGTGGGGTATTGTGTCGAAGGCCTTTGCCAGGTCAAGGTAGGCTGTATGGACTGCCTTTCCCTCATCAATGGCCTTGGTGACTGTCTCGAAAAAGTCAACCAAGTTTAAAAGGCATGATCTGCCTTTGACAAAGCCAAACTGGGTTGGATCCAAAGTCTGCAAGTTCCCTATGTCTTTATTTATGAGTTCCATTATGATCCTCTCCATGGCTTTGCAGATAAGGCTTGTCAAGCTAATGGGACGGTAATTTCCAGGGTCGATGGAGGCACCGCCCTTGTGAAGTGGGACCACAGTCGCCGTGCGCCACTCCTTGGGTACGTATCCTGAGGTGAGGCTAAGATTAAACAGCTGTCCTAACTGCGGGTTTAATTCCTCATTGAGTTCGTGGAGCACACAGCCGGGGACACCATCCGGTCCCATGGATGCTGTGTTTTTTGCTTGGAGAGAGCAGTTCTCACCTGGGCGTTGGAGATGTTTAGGGGGCTACAATCCTCTGGTATAGATATCTCTCCTTTTGGGGGAAGGGGAGAAGTTTGCACTGAACCTGTCAGCCAGTATGTTGGCAATGTGTGTAGGTTCAGTAATCTTCACATCATTTTGAACTAATTCTGAGCATATCTGGGAGTTTCCTCCTAGGTTTCTAACATAGCTAAAGAAGGCCTTATGATTGTCTTTTGAGTCCTTGGCGATTTTTCTCTCAAAATTTGCCTTGGATGATTTTATGAGAGCTCTTAGTTTTTACTTATAATGATCAAAGGTGTCTTACCTTTCCAGGATTTTGCTCTATCTTGTAGTAGCTTCCTCCTTTTGTTGTAGAGCTTGTTTATGGCTGGGGTCCACCAGACTGGATGCTTGCCTTTGGTACAAAGAGTCTTAGTTTTGTTTGGGATTGCCTGATCCATGCAGTCCTGTAGGTGCTGGTAGAAGGCATTTGTAAGTGATTCAGCGGTTTGAGTAATGTTTACCACTGGCTCAGGGGCCTTAAAGGAGACCACACTAGTTTTTAGAAGTGTGAAGTCGGCTTTTGAGAAGTTTTTCACTGTGGTCTTTTTTATTTCAGGTGGGGGCGGGATGAGGATATATAGATAGATAGAATATCCAGGACATCACTTTAAATTTTCTGTTATAGAAAAGGTGCCACGTTATATCAGGGGTGGACCTTGGTCACTTCATGTTGAGAAACAGGAACTATTTTGAATTTTGCAATTAAATGCAGTTTGCTGGCCTGGACTTAATGATTTGGCATCCATTGGATGTCTTTTAAAATTAAAAGCTCAACTTAGGTAAACTTTTTTACCAAGTAGGTTTATGATTTTATGTGTTTTAGAAAGTATATTTAACAATACAGTACTATTAGGGTCCTGAATTTTTTTACTTTTTATTGGATTAATTATATTATATTTTATTTTACTTTAATTAATTGTTGATTAAAGTAATCATATGATTGTTTTCTTGTATTTAAAGAGAGTGATTTTATATTATTTAGATCTGATGAAATCTCTAGTAGTACACCTTGGAGACAAAAGCACTTATCTGACTATTTTGGAATAAGTGGTTTGCCACTACTGATATCTACGTTCTTTGTTTTTTTCAGTAGCAGTTTGTTTCTTTTTTTTTTACTGGTTCTGTAGAAGGCAATTACTAGAGCCAGGCTTGCTAACCTGGGAGGTAAAGATGCACAAGTGTAACACCTTATTTCTCAGGGTCCTGTCCTGTACGTCCTCAGCACTTCAACACATAGAAAAGCATAAGGCAAGAAAGTGAAAATCCCCTGATTTGTGCTGTCTATCTGCCCTAGCAATAGGTTGTGGACACAGGCTTCTTTTGAATCCAGGGTAGCCGTGACGGCTTGAGGAAAGAGGAAAAGTCAAAAGTGCTTACAAGGGTATCATTCTGAATTCTGGAAATTTTAGGAACTAGTTTGGGCCTGAGAAGTCTAAGACGTGTCTGCGTGAATCATCTTTTCTTGGAACTACAGTCTTGAGTAGAAATCTATGCTTCTTTCCTGTTCTGCTTCTCTCCCTATAGCTCCCTGCTGTAGAAGGTCTTGTAGCAGAGGTTTGATGGAGTGTCTTTTTTCTCTCGGTACTGACAACTTTGGTCTCTTTATTAACTGAAATTTGTACTCCTGTCGACAATCTTAGAACATATGTCTTCTTAGTGATTTGCTCTCACTGTTTTACAAATAAATCTAGGAGACCTCCTGTCATTTGTGTGAGTATGGGTTTTGGAGGTGGGTTTGGGGAAGCTTCAGGATAGGGTGGGGTGTGGGAGCTAAGGGGAACAGAGTGCTCTGTTTAGTCATAGATGTTCCCTTTCAGGGTCGCAGTCCTGAGGGCTCAAGGCTTCCCTCTTTTTCCTTTGTGCTGGCCTTTATTTCCTTTTTGCTGCTTAACTTTGTCTTGCCTGCGCCGGAAGAGCCAAACTTTGGTAGGATAGTTTCTACTGTATTTACAGGGTGGCGGAAGGGGTGAAACAGATGTTTCATAGACTGCATAGTCTTCCCATTTCCACCAGCTTATTAAACACTTGTTCAACAGAGAATCCAAATAGCAGCTCCTTATATAGTGGGGCATTAAGAACCTGTGCTTTTGCTTACCTAGCATGGGCTGCAGCCTCAACCAGGTATGTTTCCTATTAGCAAACCCCACTGTTGCCACTGCCATCCAGCATGATGCAGTCACAGTATCACAGTCACACCTGAGGGGGTGCTTGTTAACCTGGGAGCTGAGGATGCACAATCCATCACCTTATCTCTCAGGGTCTTGTCCTCGATCTCCTTGGCCCTTCAACTGTCACATGGCACTTAATACATGAGTCTAGTAATTAAGAGCAAGAACGCCAGGGGAGGCAGAGGAGTAGTCTTTCTTCCCAAAACAGGTAAGTAATTTACTTTGCCTGTCACAGGGAAGTGGCTTCTTAGTTGAAACTTCAGTAGACCTCTTAGTGGAATCCATGGATACTACACACAGATGGATCAGCAGTAAAGGGAAAATCTCTGGAAAATCCATAACTCTGTAAAACAGTCTGGCATCCTGGTATCAGGGATTTGGGAGTCTGGCTGCAGAGATGCAGTAGTATATGCATCTACCAAGGCTCCAATAACCAGAGGAATAACTATGGGTTTTGGCTGTAACAATCCAAAAAGTTCTCTATCTTTTCTGGGTTACTGTGAAACCCTTAGACTTCAGTTTAAAGTAATTCCTCATTCTTTTGACGGTATCCGTAAATGAGAAGTTCTCTGATGGGGATGCAGAGTAAAAGGTGTCCACAGAGTCTCACTCATAACTAAGAGGGGAAGACATCTGCTCTACATAGGCCAGTTCATCTACCTCTGAGTCACAGAAATCCTTAAGAAAGGGTTCTTTTTTCTTTTCTAAGTAGGGACCCCCTGACACTGATACCTGATCTGAGGATGACTGCAGGTTCTTAAAGAATATATCAAAGTTCTGATCCATACTCAGCAATTCTTGAGAGGTGGCCAGGGTGGGGCTGGGGGGTTGATGGTAGGATGGATGGATGGAGGGGCTTGTCCACCTCATGCTGAGATGAAATGGCTGACATATGAACCTATGATATCTTGGCCCTGCTTCTAGGGTGGACAGTGCCTTGCAAGTCAACAGTCACAGGTGAGCACTTAGACCTATAGCTGCCCTCATAAATAAGACACTACAGTTGTGTCCCATTTACCATAACTGTAAATGTTCAAGTAGATCAGTGTTACAGTACTGATTCTTGACTCTTCTTGCCATGCAGAAGCATGCAACTGGCCCAATTTCCAGAGTCTTTATATCATCTCCAACTGACGGACATCCGAAGACCAGCGTCTGGACAGCAGGGTATAAGAAGGGCATCCATTGGCACTATCTTCAGGTCTTTCTAAGCAGTGATTGAGCAGTCTGATGCCTGAGACATCACAAGCTACCCAGTTGTCTGACGTTAAGTGAGAAGGAGGAAAAAACATAGGATTCAGACAAGGGATGATGGACGTAAAAGTACTATCTGCAGAAAAACTCCTCTACCCCTTGCACCCAGCAAGAGGGAAATAAGTGGTCAGCAGATATAAAGGTTGGAGGGTGGGAGTATGTACTATGACACTGATGTACTCAAACATCTACAATTATGCTAAGTAGGACACAGCAGTACTATGTTCTTCATAGTCAGTGTTGCAATACCGATTCTTTGGAGGATTCTCAAAGTTAAAAGTTGGATGGTGGGTCATCTCTATGACTTTAAGAAATAAGATTTTGCAGGATGGCAGTAGTGAAACATGTTCTAGCACTGGAGACATTGCCTATGTTACAGTGTTTTGTAAAGGGGTGCACTGAGTTCCACGTGTCTGCCTCTAGGATGGCCTGGTTGGGGACTCCTTTGAGGTAAACAGTGGTAGTCATCTCAAATCTGGTGGACTGGACTTGAACATTCCCAGGTAAATCCTTTCCATGGTGTGAGTAACAGAACATAATGCAGTTAGTTATTCATTTTGAAATGGTTTGTTTATAGACAGGCTTGCCTTGTTTACCCTCTGTGAAAGCCACCAGCAATTGCTCTGCTCTATTAGGGGTTTTGTGATGTCTAGATAGTATCTGATCTGCCTGTGCACATCCAGGGAGTGGAGGACTTGTTCTGCCCTATTATGTGGATTTAGGTAGAAGACAGGCAGGTGGATAGCCTTGTTTAAAATAAATTCTGATACCACCTTTGGCATAAAGGATGGGTTTGTTCTGAGGGTGACCCTATGCCTGTGGAAGACAAAGAAAGGTTCTTTACACATGAGGGCTTATAGCTCAAAAACTCTCCTAGCTGATGTAACATCTGTCATAAAGTTGGTCTTCCAGATGAGCATCCGACAGCAAGTCCAAAGGGGGGCAAGGTTAGTTTTTCTAACCCATAATTTAGATCCCATGCCAGAATAGGGTTCCTTCTGGGTGGTTTCAAGTGAATCACCCCTTTCAGAAAACATGTCATATGAGGTGGGGGTGAGAAGATAGATGGAGCACTGTGCAGGCAAGCTGATAAAGCACATGTATGTACCTTAATGCTGGAATAGGAAAGTCGTTGTCTAAAGAGGCCAGACAGGTACTGCAAGACTGAGATGACGTCTGCCTGAAAAGGGTTAGTGTTACAGCTGTACCGCCAGATGGAAAATCTTTTCCATTTTGACAGGTATGCTGTAATTTCCTGGTGCTGGGTTTCCTTGCTTCCCTTATAATGGAAAGCATATCCTTGGGGTAGAATGCAGTCATTGGTGTCAAAACCCAATCCTCCCGGCATTTAACATGAGAGTGGCCAGGAAGAGGGGAAGACCAGTCCCTTGACCTGTCTGAGAAGATCTACTTCCTGAGGTGGGGTGAGGAATCTCCCCGCACTGAGTTTCAGGAGGAGGGAGAACCAGTGTTATCTCAGCCAGAAGAGTGCCGCTAGAATCATGCCGTATCATGCCGTATATCCTGATTTCTGTCAGTACCCTGGGGATCAGGAGTAAGGAAGGGAATGCATACAGGAACCAGTTTGTCCATGTGAAGGAGAATGCATCCATTTTATAAGCACCTGTCTGTTATGTTCTGAAGCAGAACTTCTGTAGTTATTTGTTGGGTTTCTAGGAGTACAGATCTGTTGAGGGGATCCTCCACTGTAAGGTTAGATCCAGAAAAAACTCTCTCTTCAGCATCTATGCATTGGATCTAGAAGTTCTCTTCTTAGAGAATCTGCCTGAGTATTGTTCTTGCCTGGAGTATAAGACTTTGAGAGGTTCATCCCTATTTTGTGAGCCAGTATCCAAATCATCCTGGAAAGGCTGCACAGAGGGTAAGACAAAGTTCCCCTTTGTTTGTTTATGTACCATATCACTATGGTGTTGTCTGTCCAGATTTGCAGGGTCCCTGCATTTAAGTTTTGTTGAAAAGCCATAATGGCCAGGTAGACTGCTAGTAGCTCTGATTTATATGCAGCTTATTCTGCTGTGGGTACAAGTATCTTGAACTTTTAGAGAACCTACGTAGGGTCCCCAAGCTATATCAGAACTGTCTGTGGGATGGTCTTGTCTGCTTCTGGTAAAGTGAAATTTGTCTCTGAGTTCCTCTGTATGGTATTCTTTCACCATAGGCAATCCTTTTTCATGCATGGAAAGAGAGACAGTAGGGTTTCTAGGGGTTGGGAATGCTGTTCCCAAACATTTTCAGGAATATTGGAGCTTCCTCATGTGTAACTTTGTATATGGGATCATGAGTATGCAAGATGTCATGTATCCCAGTATCCTCAGGAATTCTCTTGCAGTGATGAGCTGCTTTGGAAACAGACTGATCAGACAGCTTGTCAAGAAAGCAATCTTGTCTTGGGGAAGGAAGGCTTTCCATTGAACTAAATGTATGAGAGCTCCCAGAAAGAGGACCCTTGTTTGAGGAATATTTTGGGATTTTTTAGGGTTTAAGGTGAGACCTACCTTCCAAAAACAGTCTATGGTGATCTGTAAGGTGTGCAGGGTCTCTGATGTGGATCTTCCCTGAATGAGATAGTCATCTAAGAAGGGGTAAATATGAATCCCTAGAGTTCTGCAATGTGTATCAGGAGAGCTAGATGTTTTTTGAAACTATAGGAGCAATAGATAGCCCAAATGGTAACTGGAAGTGGGAGCATTTTGCTATAAATCATAGGTATTTTCTGTGACTGTCTGCTATGGGGACATGGAGGTAAGAGTCTTTTAGGTCTAGAGTGACTATACAGGCATCTTGGAAAATCATGGACAGTAATTTTTAGTGTAAGCTTTTTGAATTTTAGGATGTTGAGGACCTTGTTTAGCTTTGAGAGGTCCAAGATGGGCTTCCAGGTACCCTCTTTTCTTGGAACTAGAAATATCCTTGAGTAGAATCCGTCTAGTCCTGGAGGGACAGGCTGGAGACCTCTTTGGTGAAGTAGCTCCCTAAGGATAGATGGAAAAAGACTTTTTTTCTCTTTCATTGGCTTTGTAATGCCCAAGAAGGAAGGTATTTCGCTGAACTGAATATAATATGCCTTCTCTGCAATGCTACAGACCCATTGGTCCCTGGTGATGGATTTCCATTGGTTTAGGAAGAAAGAGAGTGTCTTCCTGGTAGAAGCTTAAAGGGGAGGGTGGGAAGGGGTAAGGGAGGGTGGATTAGAACATAGTCACAGTTGTTCTCTGTGCTGGGGGAGCTCTTTGGAGCCCCTGCTTTGTGTGATTGCTCTGGTTGCCATCTCCTAGATTGCCTTGGTCTTTTGCCAAGGGGAGATCTCTCATGTTTTGTCTATGTGGAAAAGGTTACGTTTTAGAACGGTAATTCCTAGAATACCTTAGGGCCAGAAACAGGTAAAATTCTTTGACAGTTTCAATTTGCTTTCTTTTTTATCCTGTTTCTCAAAAACTTGTTCATTTGGATGACCAAGAAGAAATTCATTGTCTAATAGAGCATTCAATAGTTCATCATTTACCTCATATGCAGAGGGCTGGGTTCTGGGCCATGCACATCTGCAGATGACAGAACCTGGGGCAGCTGCTCTGCAAGAAGCATCTAAGGCATCATAGCAACATTTTAGGGAGTGTCTGGAGACTTGGCTTATCTGACAATCTCCTGGATTCCCATAGATAATGTTCTATCCAAAACACAGTATACTTTAGCTGAAATTTTGTCTTGAAGAGATTCAAGGTACTTTAGTATATGGAATTGACACTTCAAAGCTCTCATTGTCAGGGTAGAAGAGGTAAAAGCTTGTTTTGCAAATCTGTCTAATAGTTTACTTTCCCTGTTATTAGGCAGGGGGGTGTCTTGTTGGCACCTTAGGACCACCTTTTTTGGACTCAGTGGAGACTACAGAAGGGTCAGCTTTAGGGCTTTTGTAGAGGTACTTGTGAGACTTAAACACTCTGCAAAACCTCTCTGAATTTCTAGGAGCAGGGAATAGAGAATCAGTGAGCAAAGCAATGTCTTTAAGGACATCACCCAGTACAGTAAGTATAAGAGGAATAGCTAGTCTGGGTGAAGGCAAGCATAGCAGTTTCCTCTAGTGGGTCTGGGCCTGAGAGAACTGCTTACTTTCCCAACTGAAAGTCTCCTTCATCCTATGCAGGGTATCAAAGGAAAGTTTGATGGGGGAGGTGGAAGACAGGGTGTCATTTGAGTCTGAGTAAGTTTGAGGTGGCAAGTGGCCAGAATAACACAATTCCTCCTTGTCCTCAGAGCTAGAGGAATATTCCTCTTCCTGAAAGGCTACTTCCCTGCTCCTTTTAGATGGGGAGGCCTCAATGGTAGAAGAATGAGAGGGCTGTCTAGATTTCAAGAAGGCCATAAACTCCTGTCCTATTTTAAGGAGGTATTGGGCTAGGAGGTAGCAAAGAAAAAGAACTATTTAATTTTGGTTTAGGTGTCCTTTTTATTGGGTGGCCAGAGGATGGGATCGTCTAAATGTGACTTCAGTTGCAACTTCTGTAGTCAAGGAAGACAGGGAGCATCCCACAACAACCATGGCATGGATGTCCTAAGCTGAGGTCTGTACAGAGACCTCAAACCGAACCAATGTGTGCAGAAGTAGCTTTCTTAGGTAGGCCAGAAACCATGGCTGCCACACAAGGGGTCATGCCAGAGGGTTCAGACCTAGGAGTCGCCAGACCAGGGGGCTATAAAGGCACCTCACCTGGGTCATTGGTTGACTTAAGATCAAAAGTTGAAGCTTTTTTAGTAATGTCACCATCTTTGCCTTTTTTGTTTTTCTGTATTTTGGAATGATGCTAGTCAGTGTTGGAGTCTGTGGTAGCAGTTGATTGTGTCCCCATTGAGGAAGGTGAAAAGGACTTCATATGGGCAGCTAGTACCCTGGCCCTACATTTTAGAGTTTTCACATAAAATTTTGCACAGTCAGGACAGTTAGAGATATTTTGAAACAAAAAGAACAGCCCAGGTGAAAGATAAAACACACGGTAATAGCGTAACCAAAAGTTTAATGCCCGCTTTCGTAAAAACTTCATCAGAAAACAAAACAACCACAATCCAATGCACTTAAATAGCAACATAATTAACAAACAGTTACTCAATTAAAATCAATCAATCCATTAAATTGTTAAAAATTAAGAAAAACTCTCTTTAAAAAAATCCAATGAATCAAAGCCCTTATTCACTTGCAATTTCCTGTGTTTTAAAAAACATTTGATATTAATATAGTCATTTAAACCAGGAAACTTATCTGTTCGGGTTGTTCTGCATATTATGTTGGCATGACCACCCGTTGTTTAAACATTAGAATCAGAGAACATCTTTACAGCATTAAAACGAAAGATGAGAGCAACGCCCTGTATAAACACACTAAAACTTGCAACAGATACAAGAAATTTTTGTTTTCTATATTGGAAGTTGTTCACGCTGATCTCCGAGCTGGAGATTATAAAAATTTTTTAGAACAGCGTGAAACCACATGGCAGATCAAACTTCAATCAGATAAGTTTCCTGGTTTAAATGACTATATTAATATCAAATGTTTTTTAAAACACAGGAAATTGCAAGTGAATAAGGGCTTTGATTCATTGGATTTTTTTAAAGAGAGTTTTTCTTAATTTTTAACAATTTAATGGATTGATTGATTTTAATTGAGTAATTGTTTGCTAATTATGTTGCTATTTAAGTGCATTGGATTGTGGTTGTTTTGTTTTCTGATGAAGTTTTTACGAAAGCGGGCATTAAACTTTTGGTTACACAGTTAGAGATATCATGATGAGGGCCCAAACAAAACGGATAAAATGAGTGAAAATCTTAATGTGGGATTTGCTTCTCATACTTTAAGCATTTGTTGGCTTTCTTAACATTAAATTAGTACAGCAATTTCCCCAATGGTTACTTATCAGACTGGAAGAAGAAGATTCTCTGAAAAAAATGAGCCAACTGATGGACTGCCAGTGTACTGAGCACATGTAAAGCACATTGGACAGCACAGCTAGAAAGAACTGAATATGGCGCTGATGGATACCATTTTTATACCCTGACATGCAGGCATTAGTCCTCTGACATCTGTCAGCTGGAGATGATGTAACAATTCTGGAAACTGGGCCAGATGCAGTTTTCTGAATAGCAGGAAGACCCAAGAATCAGTACTGTAGCACTGACTATGAAGAACATACAATGGAATACTATAAAAAATAGGTGACAGAAATACAGGCTGAAAGACACCACTTATGAATAGACAGTTAAAGAGTTTTGGTTCAGGAGGATATGCTGTATTCTGGGCATATGGGAGGTGCCTAAGGGGCATCACCAGATGTCTGTCTTGGTCCAAGTAGACACCACAGTCAGGAACTGAAAAAGCACCTTACCAGAGCCAATGTCCTTGACTCTAGAGTGGCCTTCAGATTCCAAAGCTGTGTACTTGGCCTTCCAGGATTCCTTCTCTTGAAGGTATTTTTTCTTATGTTTTTGAGATTAGTGTCTGCAGATAATTTAGACAATGCCATGGCAGTCTTGCACAAGGCATGCACCCTTTTCTGGTTCAAGCATCCGTTTTGAAGTTTGGCTTTCTGTTGCAACAATTAACACCACAAAGAACATACAATGGCCCTCTTTCCTCATGAAAGGTATTAAAACAGGTCAAACAGTAAGCAAAACTTGCAAGTGTTGATGCTATGTCAAAAACACAGGAATGGCCATATGTGCAAATGATGTCCACAATGTATGAATAATGGACCTTTTCTCCCTCAGCCGCTGTGGAAAAAGGGCACTGCTCAGTCTGACTTTCCTGGTAAACAAACTTCAGTCAATCAATAAATAAATAAGCCTAAATTATTAGGGGGCCTATTGAGGAAATCATGGGAAGCTGAAATATAGAATTAGCAGATGACAAAGCAAAGCAAAGACCGGGATCCCTAACTAAGACAAAGAGCATCCTTAAACTAGTCCTAACCAATGCAGATAGAGTGACAGTGTGAAAATAATGGCCACCATGGATCGTGCCACTTTGTAGTTTAACATGCTAAAATAATGTTGGAAACTGCTACACAAGCAGAGTTCTGGGATTATAAAATGATACACTTCAGTCTGGTGATAAATTTTCCGGCAGCTCTGTGGAAACACTTCAGTCTGTTGTTAAACATAGTGATAAATAATGTGGCAGCTTTTTGGGAACTATAAACAGTGAAACAACTTTAGAGCGGTATTAAGAAAGGAAGGAGAAAGGAAATTAAATTCTGTATCAGCAGAAGAAGGAACTGTAACAAAATCGGCCAACTAATCTGGCCACAGAGAGGCAAGACAGGTTATCAATGCAAACAGGAAGGCTTGGATAAGGGCAAGAAATTGTAGCCTGGATGAAACAAGGTCTACAAAAGGATGTCACAAAAAAGTAACAAAACTCCTCTCAGGTCAAGAAATCATAGAGTAGAAGAGAGCAAGTGGTGTGAAGGGTAGGCAAAGGAAAGGCTACACTGGAAAGAACAGGATAAAATGTCAAGAGATTACTTTAGTGGAAGTGGAGGGGAAATCTGAATATGCTGCAGATCCAGTAGATTACTCAATGACATCTTCACCGCTGTATACACACATGCATGGCACCACAAAATGTCTGAAATGCAGCAAATATGGTCAGAAAGAAATGGGCAGACAAAGAGGAAGAAGAGGAGAATACGGAGAACGAATTTAAGAAGCTATATATAGTTAAGATGAAGGTGCAGAAGGAGGAAGAGTAGAGGAGGAGAATGAAGAACTTAAAAATCTTTATGGGGATAAGACACATATAGTCTCAGAGATTAGTGACTGCTTGGCAGGAAATGAGAAGAAATGAAAACTCGCAGATGCATATAATCACCTAGAGTAGAGAGTAATTCGTAGGAAACGGGAAGAAATGAAAATTCCCCATAAATTATAGGAATGGTACTGCAGGACTGAAGGTGAACATGTATGGTTTCCCTAAACAAGGCTGATCTAGGTAGAAGACAGGTAATCACAGACCTGCAAATCTCATTGCAGTTCCAAGGAGGGAAACAGGAGAGGTTCTGTATGGCTGCATGATGGAGTTCTGGAATGTCAGCCCTCCTGCTGATGGCTGATAGCACGGGTTTAGGCAGCTTACACCTTACCAGCACAACCTGATCTATTCCTGTCACCAATAATGGGGACAAGGGAAATCACACGGATTATTGGCTGATGTTAAAATTAGATATTCAAATGCAAGTTAAATAATATAGCTGAGCTGAAATATTGCTATTTGTAAGCATTATTTTCTACTGCATTACTACTGAAATGCACAAATCTGATTTATGTAGCTAGACTGACAAACTCTATAACTGTTATACCCTGCTTTCATTATTAGGAATGGATTTGAACAGTAAAGTGAAACAGTGGCTGTATTGCTAAGTACTGAATTTGAATTTTATGTCTGGTATATGTTTAATTGCTATGATACTGACTGTTAAAGAGAAATTCTTCATGATTGTGTACATAGGCTGAATGACGGTTACTATTATTAATCAGTCCTCCAGTGGCTGATTAATATAACAAGGCTGAACTGTTGTGCCTTTAAGACATGTTAATGATTTGTTATTACTCACGGTACTGACCCATGATAGAGATCCTTGTAGCTCTATATGCATATCAGCGAATACAGTAAATGCAGTAGTAACTAGGGTTTTTGAATGCCAATATTAAGGAGCCTGATATAGGGTATAGTGTTAAATGTGGATATGTAAAGAATACTTGCTAAATTTGTCACTATCTTGCTACAGAGCTTATTGAGTGTTTGGTATTTAATTATAAATATTATTTAATAGCTATGTGCATTGGGCTGGAATAGGTTAGAAGAATACTGCTAAAAAGTTTAATGCAAGGTACAGTGAAACAGAAAGTTATGAAAAGATGCATGAACACTAGAGCTACTCAACAGGAGTTTTTATATTTGTATTTTTCAGGCAGTGCTGAGAACTATCTAATAATATGTTTTGTATAGCACAAAGTGTTAATTTAATAGGGCTATACTAAAAGATAAAGTATGTTTCATTTTTAATGCAGAATTTTTTTATTTTCATTATTCAATAGTGTGTAAGGGGGATGGAGAGGTGATGCAGGGCATCGTGTCATGTGGCTATAAATGCTTATTTTCTGAAGAAGTTTCATGTAGATGTGACTGACATTTTTTGTAAAAAAAAATCATTAGGCTTCTTTTATTTATAAATGCATTATGCATCACTTTGTATTCATGAGGCCCCAGGGAATAAAACAGCATAACAAGTTGACAATGTGTTAGCTATTCTTAGAAGTTATACTGTTCTTATCAAAATTCAAGACATTAATTGTCTTTGTTACCATGAATGCCTGCCACTAAAAGGTCTTATAAAATATAAAGTGTTACATGAGCATTTTTGTTTATAAGATAATTACAGGAGATAAGAAGAACTGCATTTCCATCTATTCTTTTCTTGTCCCGTCATGCAATTATCTTGGAGTATAATATTGCAGAAATGGGTAATTCCTGAACTGGCAATATGTAAAGTTAATGCCTAATGGAATGTTCCTTAGCAGGAAGAAGTGGGACAAAGGTAACATGAATGTTTTATTCACAGTTGTCAAGAGGAACATCTAACAAGCCATCATGGCTTCTGTATTTGGAAATATCTATAATATACCAAATTTATAGCAGATATTTCACATCACAATATCTAGCATGTGCAGAAAGAATGTATTTTTCATGCATTCATTTATAGTTGTCACATACAGATAACACTTACTTCCAACGTCCAATTTAAACAACAAACATTTGTACATAGTTACAATTAAAAACAAAACGTTTCTTAAGTAATCATTTAAAAATTCAAGTAACTTAATTCATATATTACAGTTAGTATCGCTGCATTCAACAGTAGCTTTGTCACCTGTATGATTGCACTATAAATTACTTCCTTCCTTTTTGATTAACCTTTACATTTAGATGAAATCATTGTATTAGTTTTACTTTTGTATTTTGTTAGACATTGTGTTTCTTTGCATTTGTAGATTAATACTGCTGTTCATACCTCTCAACTGTCCAGATTTTTGCTTCATATGTTTGGTCTGTTTGTCATAAAATGTGTGGTTTTCTAGCAAATCAATGAGGGTTGAAGTCACTAAATAATGACAGATGTTGAGTTACAGACTTTATATCCTTCAGAAAATGCAGGCTAACTCAAATCCTGTCATTCTCATTTCAAAGTTTATAAGAGCAATATTTAAAATCTGTCCCTATTTTGGGGTTTTTGTCCCCTAATTATTTTAGGCTTTCTCCAGATTTCTTGTGCTAAGTGGTTAAGAAGTATGCTGCTATTCTGTATATATATATATATATATATATATATATATATATATATATATATATATATATATATATATATATACACACCACACACACACACACACACACACACACACACACACACACATGCGCGCACGTGTATTCTTCATTAACAGATGCGCTGGCATTTTAACCATCAACATGAAGTACCACTAACTGAGGCAGATGGGACCTTGATTTAATATTGCATTTGAAGACCATCCTGATAGCTGTAACACTGATGAAAAACATTGTGAGATACAAGCACCTATATAACGAATAGTAAAAGAAAAATTCATTTATAATAATACCCTATTGGGCACATTGCTGTACCTTTACAGAAAACCCCAGCCTGGCCACATCTTAAGTAATGTTTGTAGTTTTGACACCTATGCAAGAATAGAAAGAGCAGGTAGCTCTAAGGATTCTAGAGGAAAGCCACCAGGAGGGGACATTGAATGATGGAAAAAAAGGTATGACCAGAGACTAGAGGAGCTCAAGCTCTTCGCCACACATAGCAAAAGAGATGGAGGGCATCATATCTGTTATTATGTCAGCGAGATGTGAAGGCTCATCATAAAAAGAAAGGATGGATACACTTAGTGATTTGTAGGGACCAAGCTACAGAAGTACTTCTTCATAGAAAGGGTAGTGAACTCCTGGAACAACCTATCAGAATGGGTGCTACAGAAGTACTTCTTCATAGAAAACGTAGCAAACCCATTGATCAGACCAACAGAACTGATGCTGCAGAAGTACTTTTTCATACAAAGGGCACTGAACCCATGGACCAGCCAAACAGAATTCTGATGAAATATTGCAATAATTTGCGATGAAAGTGGTTCTTGAAGGCAGCCTCAGGTGTTTTCTTTGGATTTATTTGTTTTGGGAATGCTTTTGAACTATTACTTGGTTATGGTTATCTAATTAGCCAGGTTTCAATTACAGGTGCATTATCACTTGGACTGAGTTGTCTAATTAGTGCCCCACTTTTCTCAGTGTAGCTGTTTATTTTAATATTATTAAAACAATTTTCAGTAACAGCAGTAGCTCTGTGACAAGAAAGACCAAAATACTGCGAACCCCACATTCTAATATGCCAAGCACCCACGTTTGAAAACGGTCCTTGTTTGCTTCAAAGTTTGTCATGTGAGAGCAAAACAAACGTTAACAGGGCATGCTACTCTTTCTCAGAATGCAAAGTTGCCACCATTTACTTGTAATATCTACAGATCTTTAACAGGAGGCACAAACAACTTATAATGGGAAGGATGTAACAGGAGGCACAAACAGTTCAGCACAGAATACAGGGGCTTCTAAATGGAACTAATTCACAGCTATCATATTCATCACTGTTTTTTTTTCTCAATTGAGATAGAAAAACTGAAAGAGATGAATCATCACATCCTGTGGAATGTATTAATTTAATGTAAAAAGCTATCCATTTTGTTTAAGAGACAGAACATAAACCTTTATGAGGAGGTGTTATGGTTACATGTTTTCATATCCTAAAAACCTGTATGAAGAGGTGTTAGATACATATCTTCATGTGCTAAAAATACCTTGGATAACTTGCAGAATATTTTGCAGAATATCTTGAGATGTATCCCTAAAATTCCTTTTAGTTAAAAAATCATGGCCAAAATCAGCCTGAAAAGGGCAATGCAATATCAGTTTTTAGTAATATTCTTACACCATCAATGGCAAGGTCATTCAGCAGGCATGTGCAGCTACAAATGACACTGTTAATGTAGCGCTCCAACACGCCCATGTCTAGTTCATACCCATATTCTGAACTGTTCATTTTCAAGCCTGATCTGATTCAACCCTGTGGGCAATCAGCTGTCCCCTGTATACCTAATGGGTCTATGTCATAAGATCGAAAATTGAAAAGACTGAAAACCCAAAACATTGAAAACTTAAAATATTGAAAATGTGAATTTGCCCTTTCTCCACTGTGGTGAGATTTAAACTTTTGATCTTATGACATAGACCCATACTTAACACTTACTTTTCGTATAGCGATTAGGTTAAATAGTCAAGACAGCACAATGCATGCTGAGTCATACAATTATGTTACTTTTTTTAACCACCATATGCACATTAGAGACTCAATACTTGAAGCACACACACACACACACACACACACACATATATATATATATACACACACACACAGACATACACACACACACACACACACACACACACACACACACACACACACACACACATGCACACACACACTGCACACACACACACACACACACACACACACACACACACACACACACATATATATATATATATATATATATATATATATATATATATATATATACACACACACATACACACACACACACACACACACACACACACACACACATATATATATATATATATATATATATACACACACAGAGAGACACACACACACACTTTGATTTATGTGATAGACACTAATTTATCTGAAGTATGAAATGAAAATGTGCATCACTCAGCTCTTCATAGCTAGTTTCAAACTTATTTGTACAAGCTGTTTACAGCAAAAGGTTGCAGAGACTACTCAAGGTGTTAGCTATATATGAGAGAGTTTCCAGAAAAAAACATTCACAGCTGTAGACCATTGCTAGGCCTTCATTCCAGCTAAACAAATCTCTTTCGCAGAATTTCCTTCAGGCCTTATCCACAACAGGTCCTGGCTGGACCCCCTAGTTCCAAGAACCACACATCTTCAAGCAGAGTCCCTGTTCTGCTCTACGATGATCCTCCCAGTTGAGGAACCAGCTTTCTGATCTCTGCTTTCCAGACTACTACCTTTTATATATTACTAACTAGGTAATTAGCTTCTCGCCGTACTAGCTAATACAGTTAATTACTTGGCTAATTTCTGTGAGAATTTGAAGACAGAAGTCACACTTAAAAGCATATTTCCTCATTTTACCCACACAGATCACAGTATGTACATGTGTTTAGACACACACAAACACACACTTATTCAGACACATCCATAGTGTGTCATCTTTCTAAACAAATAATTCTGTGTGTTGATCACTAAAAGAGTAATATAAAAGATTACATTAATGTTATTTACATAGATAATACAAAGGGTAATGAGTGTGTTACTATACATACCAGATAAGTAACATTCTTGACATAGTTACTGGCCAGCAATAATGATTTCTAGGTCAAAACTCAGAGGTTATCCAAAGATATTGTCTACAATCAAGAGGATGTTCACTATGTGATCATCTTTTTAAACTAGGATAGCTATTATTCATTGCAGTCTACTGATTCTAATAGCTATCTTGGAAGCAAAAAAAAAAAAAGCAGTTTGCATTACCACATCATAGAACTCAAAAGTATTTAGTTTTGCAAGTTACTTTTACTTTAACTGCTGTCAGAATTAACAATGCCAACAATTAGATAAGTAAACATCTATAGCTTATTTATTTTTACTTAGTTTTGCTAGTTCCCTCTTTTCTCACCTTATTTATCATCTGTTGGGCTTGCAGGGTTGGTATATTAATGATATGAATGAGTCTCTACAGAGAAAGCCTTAGTGGAAGGTTGCACTTAAAATCTGAGTTTCAAGAAGCACTCATGTTCTTTTCACATTCTTTAAAAAGTTTTATCATTCTGTGGGACTCTACTTTCAGGTTACATAGTCAGGACAAATGGCACACTGCCCTACTATTGTTACTGATTCATTGCCTAAATTTTTATAAAGCTTCTTCACTTTTTTACTGAATCTTTCTCTTCCATGCCTAGTGACCATCTAAGCCACCTCAGCTGTAATAACATGGTGGAGCTGTCATTTAGGCTTCCAGGGGTGGGTGCATCCTTTGAACCTTACAGTTCCCTCTGTGCATGTGTATACCCAGTTAGTACTCAAGAGGTTGGTATGAAATAAGTGTTACTATGGCAATGACTCACTCCTGGAGGCAACGTAACCCTCAAAAACTCCTGCGACTCTTTTAATCAAATGCATCCATCAAGTCTTTGGTCTCCAGCATGGATCATGGTGAAATAAACACCCTAACACATGCAGTCTCATCTCTCCTACCAGAAAGAGACAAGCAGACAAAGCTTCATCTTCCTCCTATCATCCTGGTGAGTTCCTCACATGTCCAAACTACTAAATGAATTAAATATTATTTAGCATAATCTCTAAATATGATACATCTACATCTAGTTTAGTAAAACATTGTATCATGTGTAGGGAAAATGTATGTTACAAAAAACGCTGGACCAGTTTTACTGGAAAGTTACTTAACGTCATTAAGACATCCAGATGATTTTCTAAATATCTGCAAATATAATAAGCTCTGGAAAATGTAATTTAGATGTGTATCTGATCATAGCAATTAGTACTAAAATAAAAGATTGTAAGACAGCGTTTGTACTATTATTGTGTGCAGCTATCATAATACTGGAGGCATCTGTTTTATATGTTTTTTGAATTATTTTTTTATTTTACAGTTTGTTTACCAGGATAGTCCATTGGGCCAAGAAGAGCCCATTTTCAATGGAGTCCCTGGGAGAAAAGCTCCATGAACAACATTTACATTTATGTAATACTATTGAAGAACGATGGTTTTATATAACATGATAAAAAATGTATGATTCCAGTGAAAATTCAGTTAAAAATTACACACACACACAAACACACAAATAGGTCAATTAAAATAAAAAAGCCATTGGTGCGTATTCCTGTTAAATTTGTTAGAATGTGAAATAACACAGGGTAGGCATTACAGTTTTACATGAAATCTTAGCAGAGTTAAAGTAGGATGGGAGATAAGATGTGTTAATTGTTGAATATGAGAAGGGTGGGACAATAAGAAAAGGAAAGAAAAAAAATAGAGCAAGAGTAGGAGTAAACGACAGAAATGAAGGTGGTTTTAGTCAGAGACTTTATTCTTGTATTATTTGGAAAATACTCTTTTTGTTCATTCTACAGTTTCTGGTGATTAATATATGATTTTGTATTTTCTGATGATAAAAACATTAATGTTAATCTTTGAAATGTATCAATTTTGAAATCCCATTATGGTATTTCTGAGAAATGAAAGTGTGCAAATATATAACTGGAACAATAAATAAAAATACATGTGTGTTGGACTTCCCATCACTTCTTGAGGTGTGATATTATACCATCTGCAGCATTTCTCAAGAAATACAAACATTTTTCTCATTATATAAATGTCTCCTCTGGTAAATGAGAGGGGCAAGCTATGGTTTAAGTACAATAACATAAAAAGCTGGCTGTCAAAGCACTTCAGAAACAAACCAAACATAAAACATTTGGATACATTTGTTTTCCCAGACCAAAAATTAATAGAAATACGTTTGAATGAAAACACCTTTGATCAAGGCATATGATACAAGCAAGAGCAGTTCCTCTTACTCAAGTGTGAGAGACAAACAAACTTGGTAAGCAGCTGTTACTGTAAACACAAATGCCTTTTTTTCTGGAATGCAGAGTTGCTCTGATAATACATGATATGGTGGAGCTAAAGTCTCAGTTGTCCATAAAGAAGAGTCAACAGCAAACAGAAGTGAAACACACACACTTTTTTTTTTTTGTGATTGTGGGTCTTGTACTTATACAAATGCCAATGTTCAAAAGCAGAAGTAGCTATACGGTATGATGCTCACTGATTATAGGATAGAAAAAACAAACAGGCTTCACTGCAACTCCTGCTTTACGTTATTGCAGTAAGTGCTTTTTAACAGAATAATGTAGATCTGTTATCTATAAATGAATGAATGTGTTGCAAGTTGATGTTTCAAATGCTTTTCTGGCATAGGGCTACTAAAACAGGATCCAGCAAAGATAAATGCACACAATCCAAGGATTCTACAGCATCAGATCAGAGCAATGTCCACTGACCAAAGTCAGTGATTGAAAGGTTACCTTACAGTGATTTATGCCCAAAAGCTTCAGTACTAGACAAAGTGTCTCAACCTGTCATGACAATACCATATGAATTACCACAAGGATAAAGTCAACTGTCAGCATTTAGCTGGGGATGCTGTGATATTGCCCCGCATGTCAGTGTTCCTCAGTCTGTGAAGATGGAAAGTATAATACGTCACAAGCAAAGCCTTATCTAGCTGATGATCCTGCCTCACTGCTTTTTCAAAAGTACCCTGCAAATATGATGTCTTAGTATAATAAAGACAGGCATATAAAAAACAAAATGCATTCTGGGCCACAGTGACAGACAGCTTCCTTGTACCTACATCTGCCACTATATTTAAACCAAAACATCCCATAATATTACAGAATTACCAAATTAGGGAAAGGTCATTCCACTGTCAGAGTTGCTGCTCTGAAGTTACAGGTAACCTCAACAGACCACAGCCTCAGCACAGAGTCTGATAAGATGAGATAAAGTAGACCAGAAGTGTACACATGAGGCTTGGTAAGGAGGTTAACGTGCCGTTTAGGCAACATGACCTGACACACTGTATGAATTCATAAGTACAAACCCAGGGCTCTTTCCTTATTCTGAATGCTCAGCGAGGCTGCACTAGTCCAGTATCTGGGCCATGATCAGCTCCATTTGATTCAAACTTCATCTGGTAGTGACGCACTTGCTGAAGACACCATACTGGGAGTATTAACTATCTTTTAGGGATCAGTATTGGGCTCTGTTGCCATGTAAGAAATCACACTTTCACAGAAGTGCAATGTGCAGCTTTAATGATATGATATCTTTGTGAAAGCCTGATAAATTATGTTCTCTGTTTAATCCCACAGAACTCATATCAACATTCTGTTGCAGTAATGTCCTAACCCTTTGAAGCAAATAACACTTGGTGAATTATTCAAAAAATACCCTTGCTTAGCCTAGTTTACTGAGTAGTTTAAAAAAACATTCTATTAATTTATTTTGCTAAATCCTGAATTTATGTTCAGCACAGTTAATAATCAGCTCTGAATGAGATGCTAAAACAACAGGCAAGATCCCAGTGCATCAAAAAGATATGACAATGGCTCTTTCTCCTTTTGCCACATGCAAGTAACTTAGGAGCAAGAATAGAGGAGGGCTACTCAAGGTGCTAGCTATATATGAGAGAGTTTCCAGAAAAAAAGCATTCCTAGAAGTCAGTTTAGTTATTTACTTAATATGATTTCATAACTGAGAGAGTGTGACCGACACAACCTGTTTACAGCAAAAGGTTCCAGAGACACAAGCAGTAGCACTATTTGAGCAAATTATTAGGAGCTAAAATAGACAGTATAATGAAATACAAGTACCTACCGTCATAACAGTTTGACTAATGAAACCAATAATTCCACATGAATTCAGAATATACAGTATCGCTGTCATATGGAGGAAGTAGAAAGGCAGTACAGTAGACTACACTGCTGGAGGTATCCTGTATGCAGAATGCTGGGAAGGCATACACACTGTCTCAGTGCATGGAAGAGCAGTGACATCAAGCCTGACCTTAGATGACCATGACACTGTAGACACTAAAGCACTGTACCAGTACCAAAGCTAAGAAATGGCAAAGGGGTGTCTGCCTCTGGCACAAGCTGTCAGGGGGTTAGGGCACATGAAAAGCATGGCACAAGAATTGCTAATTGTATGTGACTGTAGTATATTTAAGAAGGTGTGGCTGATACCGCTGCTGCTTAAATGAATTAGCTTATTTATTTTTTCAGTATTTTGGGGTGTTAGTAATTGTAGCCAAATACTGATCTTTGCTACAGTTAGTTATGTTAGGATGTTTTTGTTTTCTTTTTTTTCATTCCTCAGCTTTAAAGAAGACATCTTTTTTTGTTTTTCATTGGTCCTCAAATTTAGAGAGGAACTTTTCTTGTCACCAGCTCATAGATGAGGGGAACATCACCCTGCGGACTGCCTAGGGAGCCAAGTAACCTAATGTCAACTATGCACTGCATAGATATCAGTACAATCTTACTGTACAAGCTAAAGACAGTCCAAGACAAGCTAAAGACAGAGCCTGTGGGAAGATGGCCAGATAGCCAAGACTAAGAAACTACAGGTGACAAATAAACTCCGAACAGGATAAAGGTAAATCATAATGGTATCAGTGAGGTAACATAGCTCATACTCACAAAGCTTACAACCAGGTTCTAGAAGGAGTCCTGGAATGTTCTGAATTGTTCACGAGTACAGGTATGAAGAAGCAGGTGATGCTTCCCCTTTCATGAAGGCAGTATTTTCTGACATAATACTGTCATCTGGCAGGACATCAAAGTGCAAGATAACTGGTACTTGGGCACTGTTCATTGTGTGTGCTGGTCCACCCTGTGCCCTTGTTGGAACGCCCTTTAAAGTGAAAAACCCATATGTGTTCTGTAGTCTGGTAGTTGGCACAGAAGGTTAAGGCTGTAAGGTGCAGTTCCTGCAGTACAGGGATTGATTCCCACAGCCCTCATTTGCCTACTGTGTGTCCTTGAGCAAGTCATTTAACCAATAGTGCTTGTGATAACTGGGAATTTGGGCTAGGTTATGCAATGGTGTCCTGGACTGCAAGCCTAATAACTACCTATGAAGTTAGGAGGTACAGTTCAGTAGGTCAGATGACTGTGTATAAGAGAGGACGTATCAGAGGAAAGGGATACTCTAATCATAAATCTGGTAAAAGAGTAAGACAATGACTGCTACCTGTCTGTGAGCTATTAAATAGGAGAATTTGTACAGGTTACATTGCTACCACTGTTAAGCCAATGCAAAACCACTCAGTTTGTACAGAGGGACAAATGCCTGACTACAACACATACAATCTGAGTTCCACTAGTAGTACAGGTACTTGTTGGAGATGTGTATGGGGGGTGTGGAAAGAATCAGTCTGCTAATTTCTCCTTGAGGAGTGGGTCATGGAATATAAAGCAGCATATGGCTGATGCACAGAGAGTCAGTGGAGATACCAGAGCATTGTAGGCCTTGGCACTGATGTGTGTTGAGAACAGCTATCATGAGACATATGTCACCATGTAGATGGGCATGTCCTTTAAATCACTATTGCACGCTCCTGTGATATCAGCCAACTATGTCAGAAAGAGGTAGGGATTTCCGAAAATAAAACCTCAACTGGCTGCAATGTTATGGTCTTGATATTCTAGCTCTCTGCCCTGGTCACAGGGGTCACTAGCTTCTTGTCCAGAAGGAATGGATCACTCAGTGAAGGGCATATCTGGGATTCCCCCAACTGCAGTGCCCCTGGAGGAGTAAGGAGTAATAGGGGACACCAGATACTTGACTTAATCAGTAGCTAGCAAAAAAAAAAAAAAAAAAAAAGATTTAAATTAATGAATGTCTTTCAAAGGCAAACAGCAGGTCACTCCACTCAAATGTACACACACACACACACACACACACACACACACACACACACACACACACACACAAGCATATTCACAAACTCACATAATTATGCACATTACTTGTGCATACACGCACAAACACAGGCATGCGTGCATATGCTACATGCACACCATGCACACATACATGCATACTGCACCCTTAAATACAAACTTACATCAAAAGCCCAACCCACTCAGAGAAATATAAACACAAAGTCACACAAACACGTGCACATACACATTCTGACTACATGCATACCAGGAACACCACAAATATATAGTCAAACATTCACCGCCACGTAAACACAGATACACACAATATACATAGTTGCAGTGTATTTTCAGTGTTTTCTGTCAGAGAATATTGAGCAAACAAACACTGAATCACACAACGATCAAAATGGGAAAGAAAATGGTCCTGCCCTGGCTAGAATCATCTTGAAGCCTGATTAGGAATTTTATGATGTTTTGTGTCTCAGTGTTTTTCATTTAATATTTTGTTCTTTGAACAAAATTCATTTGAAATTTAGGAGAGTAAGTATATATATATATATTTACCATTTTTACACCTTATCTGCTACTCAATGGCTCAAGCTACTAACTCTTTTAAGTTCCTTTTCAGACTATTCTCAAACCACATTGTTGACCTTGGCTTAGTATCATTTGCAGAAAGAATGATCCCATTCTCTGCCTTCAGTGTTATGTCAGACACACATACATTGAACAGTGCAGTGTTCAGGTCTGGCCCTTGCAACTTACTTGTAAGTTGAGTCATTTCCCTGGGCATATTTCTGCTAACCACCACCCTCTCTGTTTTCAGTGTAGCCATTTCTCAACCCATTCTGTCATTATTTCGAAACCACCAACCTCTCTTAGGTTCCTTAGCAATCTCCTATGAAGGACAAAGCCATAGGCTGAAGTTTAGATAAACTATGCCTACCAGTCATCCATTGTTCACTTTCCTTGTTTCTCTATTGTAGACTTTGACTAGATGTGATGACCTATGCTGGATACTGTCCTGAAGGACAAGAAGTCAGTGGGCATTTCTCTCAAGACCTTTTATGTGACCTTTCTAACCAAAACAGTCAGGCTACAGATATATATTTCCTGGGATACAAATGAGTTCTCCTCTCCCACTTCCTGTTTGTTTATATCCTGGATTCTCCTGGTAAGAAACATTTGTGGACATAACAAATGTTGCACATGTCTTGTCCGGTATATGCTGAATGGGGCATTATACTCAATGATGGGTCTGATAAGGCTGAATAAAGTGGCTTCCTTGGACCTGTATGCCATGTCCTTACTTATAAGTTAGGTGACATAGAATGATTATCTTACTACCTTGGCCATGTGTTGGTCAAAGGCCAGATTACTGTTTACATATGTTCTTACATCCCTGAACACCTGGTCAACTCTTAGGGGTATCTTATCAATGAAGTAAGTAGCATGGGTGGCAGTTTTTCCAAAAGGTACTATAATGTATTTCTTAGTATTTTGTTTGTGTTAGACCCTCTTGTAACATGTTTCTGCTGTGGGGGAAAACTGTGATAACTCCCAATTTGCAGTCTTCTGCGAACTTGGCCAGTTAAAGCCCTTGACGTTAGCCTTTACCTCCAAGAAGTATTTGCCAAATTGGAGAGGTCCCAGTATGGGGTCCTGAGGTACCCCACAGGTGACGACTTTACTGGAGGTGGTCTCAGCAATCCTGATTCCCTGGGTCCTGCCTGTCAGCCAGTTATCCGGGGATATAAGCCCAGTTCTGTGAGTTTGTCAACTATACCTGAGTGGGGGTATTGCATTAAGCACCTTAACCAATTCCAGGTAGGCAATATGCACAATTTTCTCTCATTTATTGTCTTGGTGACCTTCTCAAAAAATTCCATCAAGTTTAGTTGGCATGACCTTCTATTGACAAAGCCACACTGGGTTGGTTCCAGTGTCTAAAAGTTGCCTATGTCTTTGTTGATCATTTCCATGATGATTCACTCCACAGCTGTGCATATTAGACTAGTCAGACTAATGAGTCTGTAGATTCTGGGAATCTGTTGATGGTCCACCCTTCTGTAATGGGATAATCATTGCAGTCCTCCACTCACATGGTATAAATTCTGTTTTGAAAAGAGACTCAAGTAGTCCTGATAGGTCAAGTTTCAAACTATTTAGGAGACATCCTGAGATACTGTCAGGGCCCATTAAGGCTATGTTTTTGGCCTTAGTGAGAACTGCCAGGACCTGCTTCTTATTAATAGTTGAGGGGGGGGGGCTATGCTAGCAGGTATTTCATGAGGGAAGTGGGGGTGAAGTTGAGTTTGAATTTGTCCCCCAGCAAATTTTCTATGTCACTCTGCTCAGTGAAGGTGGCACCACTGATCACCAGTTCGTCACACTGCTGTGTAATCCCTTTGAGGTTTCAGACACAGTTGTAGAAGGCCTTGTGGTTGTCTTTAGCCTGTGAAGCTATCTTGACCTCATAATTCGTGTTGTTGGAATTAATTAGTCCTCTTAGTTTCCTGTTCAGTTTAATTAGAGAGCTCCTATCATTATAGAGTTGCGCTTCCTAATTTTAGCCATCACATTTTCCTTTTGTTATATACCTTATTAAGTTTGTTTTTAGAGCTTGTTTTGGACTTACTTCTAGTAGGTATAGCAGCTTCTATATAGCCATTTACATGGCTGTACAGGGTCTCCATGAACAACTCTGCACAGGCTGCTGTAAACTTGTAGTTGGGAGGGGCACTGAATTTTGACAAACTATCATTTAATAGGATGTAGCTTGCTTTGGAATAGTTCCTAACTGTTACAGGGTTTGCTGGGGTTACCAAGTTGATTTTTATTTTAAAGGAGACAGTTTTGTGGTCCAACCTCACCAGTGAGGATGTGAAACTGAAGTGGGGTTGCAGTGCTCTTCCATATTGGTGAGTTCCAGGTCCAGTATGTTTAAACCTTTGGTAGGTGTGCACACTATTTAGTCAAGGTTATTTGTTTTAATAATGTCCAGGAATTGTTCTGCCTGTATGTGTGAGGCAGTGTATTTTCCCAGTCTATAAAGGGGTAGTTAAAGTCTCTCATGAAAACAGTATTCGGTTTAATGATGACTGTCTCCAGTAGGTCTAGATATCAGCTATGAGATTCTAGGGACATATAGGGTGACCTTCAGCTTGTTAAGATATGGTATGGGACTCTGTCTATAGTGATTTTCACGTGGATTAATTCCAGGGCATTGTCCTGTTTAACCAACATAGAGTTCTACTTGGTGCGAATGTAGATTGAGACTCGTCCACCTTTTGACCCTGAATGTGCAGCTGATGGTCTAAATGTGTGGAAGGCACTGAAGCCTTGCACTGCCAGAGTACTTTCTGCATATTTAAACCATGTCTATGTAACAGCACAGATGTGTATATTGTCCATTGAGGGCAGCTTGAAGAGAGTGGAGCTTCTTGTTTAGGTTTCTAAATCCTTTAGGTTTCTTTGGGTTTTATTTGCTATGGCAATACCTTTGTCAATTTGGCATTGCCTAAAAACCCTCTAAGGGGTGGATAACACTTTAGCCAACATTTGGAAGCCTAAGGGATATAGCTCCAGACCATCCTTTGTAAAGCAACGTGGTTTTTAATCATGTCCTCCCATGGTGACAAATACTGGATCCCTCTGGAAAGACACCTGAAACTAAACCAATTATTGAAGTCAATAATCTTTCTTTAGTACTGTAGCATCACACATGTTGAAGGTAGAATGCTGTGCAATGCAGCGTATATATCTGCCTGAGACACATATTCAGAGAGATCAACAAAGTCTCTCTTCATATAGTCCATGGAAGTACATCTCAGGTTATTAATGCCCACATGAAAAATGACAGAATCATACTGGTACCTGGGGTGTAGTGACTTGAGTGCATGTGTAACTTGGCAGATCTTGGCTCCAGATAAGTGACTAACTGTTATTTTCCCCTTGTTCAGTCTGGTGAGTGGGACATCTCTCGTATACTGTGTTTGTTTCTTTAAGGATTAAATGGATTCTGTGAACATGAGACAATTGGTACATTGCCACAAGATGCCCGTATCTACCAAGCTGGTTAGGAATACATTGGGAAATTACATATCCATGTTGACCAGACCTGTATTTTGGTGGTCTATTGTAAAGTCTTAGATTGGGTTATACAGAGATCTCCTTGGGTGTTTTTTGGGTTTTGGCACTAGACTAGGTTTGGCTGTGCTAAGATTTGACAATAGTGCTGTTTGATGTGCAAATATGCTGCGCTAAGCTTGTCTCTGTGCATTGGCTTTGTTTTAGCCACAGTAAGATACAGGTTTCTGTTCTAAGGGAAGTTTTATAGCTACAATTTATTTTCTGGGTGTTTGCATCTATACAGGGCACTGCTAACCTGCTGTTGTAAAGATATCAAAAAAGATTGCTTGTGAGTATAATGCTACAATAAATCAACTTAAACAAACTACCTTGACAAGACAATTTCAGCTATTAGGGACCTTCAAAATGATTTAAAGACAAAATCAACAAATAAAGCAAAACCAAAGCAGTAGCATTCTAAAGCAGGTAAGTGAAGTGCAAACCAAAATAAATCTTTTATCTGCAAAGGATGGACCAGGATTAACTCAGGACCCCCTCAGAGTGTGGTGTGACTGCCAATCAGATGAGAGCTCTGAAAAAATGAGAAGGAGACAATTTGTAGTAAAGGAGGTTTACTTACCTGCAATATTGGACTTCAGCAATACTAGTGTGCTGGGTGGACAATTAGTATTACGTATATATGGAAAACAATGGTGGGAAAGTATTTAAATAGGTTACACAACAGACAATAGCAATGAAAGGGGGGTGGGACTTTTAAATTAATGTCTCAGTGGGGTCTGGGGCATGCACAAAAACTGTGGAAAAACAGTAGTAAAGTAATCAGAACAACAGTGGAATGCAACTTTAATCTGATATATACAGCTTTAAAAAGTAATGAAGCACAAATCCTGGAGTAGAATTCACAATACTGCCAATAAAGCAATCCTACCATAGACTAAGCCACCAGACTAATTATAAATTTACAAGTAGCACTGTTTATGGAAAAATGCTGTATTAAATGACTATATGAGAATCAAATCTGGCAGTAGTTCACAGTTTTGTCAGAATTGTGAATGAATTTACAACACTGAGGGTACAGACAGGGTTCAAAATACAAAAAGCTACCTTTTACAAGTAATTCTACTTATGGAAATAGAACTGTCGTATAATGTATACACCATGATAAAAATGTTGTTGTAATACACAGTTTTCCCTCAACTGTAAATGAATCTACAAGACTACGGTCCCAGAACAAACTATAAAAATGCAAACAGATAACTTTAATGGCTAAAATATGGGGAAAAAGCAGAGAGTACAAAAAAGCATCACCACACAGGCCACTATAAGTGCAACTTAAAACTATTTAAACAGAATTTAAATAAAAGTTTTTGTTCTTCCCTTTTGATGAAAAGATTACATCTTACACTTTGGGGCTTTACAGACCTCTCAGAGCCTTGAACAAAAGACCCATGCCCTAAATGCTCAATATTCAACTCATCTTCTTAAAACACACTGCACAAATGTTCCCTTACCACAAAAGTTAGCTACTGAGCATGTGAGTGACCACTGCATGTGATTAACTTCCCAAATGCCATACAATTGGATCAGTTCTCAGAGGGCATTGTCATGATTTTGACACCAGTTATTATTTGGGACAAGCCTTCCTGCATGATGGTTAAGTCATTTGGGGATTCAATAACTTCTCCTAGCTTGCAGTCATCTCAAACTTAGCTGGCCAAAGCTCTTTGGTATTTCCTTTTACTTTGAGATGTATATGCCAAACAGAAAAAGTCTCAGCACCGAACCCTGGGGGACTCCATTGGTGACTGGTCTCTTCCCCTGTTTTGATCTCCTGCATCCTGTGAGCCAAGTTGGCAATGCGGCTGATGATGTAAGTGTTTGCTCCTACATTATTCATCTTTTGTACTACACCTGAGTAGGGGATTGTGTCAAAAGGCTTGGCCAGGTCAAGGTAATGTGGTGTGGACTGTTTTCCTTCATCCATTGCTTTGGTAACAAGTGTGTGTGTGTGTCTTTTGGCTTTTCCCGGTTAGGGGTCGCCACAGCGGAACTCCGGTCCGCTAATGATTGGCAGTAGAGTTTTACATGCTGGCTTGCCAGGCCTAACGCACAACCTTCAACGAAGGAATGCCCATTCATGCATGTCGTCACACAGTAGACGCTCTAACTGAGAATCGAACGGGCAACGTCTAACTGTGAGGTGACAACGCTACCGCAGCACCACCACCACAATGCTTTGGTAACAAGAGTAAAGCTTAAAATTTGCCCATGACTTTGAGCCTTTCACGCTTTCCTCTGGGCTGTTTTCAAACACATTTTTAGGGCCATACATAAATATATGCATTCCTTGATTCACCTTCCTGACTGTATTAAATTATATTCCTTGTATAATACAACACACTTGTTAGACTTAAGTTAGAGCGCATTTTAAATTTATTGTTTAAAGATTTTTCCAGTAGGCAATGAAACAAAAATGAAACAAAAAAGTCCAAAAACCACAAAATCCAAGAAAACGCTCAGCAAACGGATTCCTCTCCAAAAATATTTATTGCAGATAATCCAAATCACACGGAAAGCAAACAAAAACTCCACCAAGTGAGGATTAAGCCACCATAAGCTCTTTCGTCCCCAAAAGTACAAATTAACATGGAACTTCATCAGATCTGATGAAGTTCTATGTTAATGTGTACTTTTGGTGTCGAAAGCGCTTATGGTGGCTTAATCCTCACTTGGTGGAGTTTTTGTTTGCTTTCCGTGTGACTTGGATTATCTGCAATAAATATTTTTGGAGAGAAATCCATTTGCTGAATGAAACAAAAATGCATTAACCAATAATGACAAAACTGCTCTATTCAGAACTTTCCATCATAAAGGTCTACTTCCACACACAACTGCATTTTAAATTTATTGTTTGAACATTTTTCCAGTAGGCAATGAAGCAAAATGCATGCACCAATAATGACAAAACTGCCCTATTCAGAACATTTCCATGATAGCACACAATATATAAATACAGAATCACAGTACAGTGTAAGCCATAGGCATGTTGCACAGCTTCTTGAAGTTATTTTCAGTTGGGGGGGGGGGGCAAAAGGCCAAAAACCAGAGACACATTTTAAACATTGCGTGTATAATTTTGGAAAGATGCTTGCATAAAATGTTGTGTTACCACCATACATTTCACTGCCAAGTATTGAACCCAGAACCCTGTGCACTACAGTCAGAGCAACATACCTCTAAGCAAGACCAGAAGTTTCATGAAAGACAGGAAGACAAACTTAAATGGCTATCATATCATTTACTGAATTCAGTTCTCATTTCTCACTATAGCTCTCAAACTCTTAGCACAAAAAATACAGAATAAAGCCAATAATGGGGGAATACAGCCCCAAAATAGGGCACATTTCAAATACTGATTTTATAACCTTAGAAAATTGTTAGAATAAGAGGTTTTGTTTTACCAAACCAGAAGAGGAACAGAACAACAATGTGAGGCATAAATTCACAACTTATGATGGCTAGGGACTTTAGGCTCTTTTTCCTGTATTTAAGGTACAGGGTTTGAGCCTGAGTACCTCTAGCCACCAAATGTACAGACACACACCAATCTGGCAGGCAGTATTCAGAAGTAAATCCTTCCCACCACTCCACTATGCAATTACAGTCCACAGATGCCTTTCCGCCTCTCCATTATGCAATTACAGTCCACAGGCGCAGCTCCACGCTGAATAATCCTGCTCGCACACGAACCAGACATACGCTTCTGAATAATCCTTGCTGTTTCTGTTTGCAAACAGCTTTTTATAATCCATTCCTTCTCACAAACCAGACATGAGCGCTGATATCACCGTGGCAGCTTTTGAATTGCTTGCAAACTAACTGACGTCATTGTGGCAGTTGCGAGGCATGTAAAACAAAACTAATTGGGACAGAGTGTGCAAAAAGGTCGGGGGCTCCCCTCCCCCCTTGCTCTATGGTTCCAGCACCCATGTGCACTTATATAGCCAAACTGGAAGCAGAGCTCTCTTCACCCAAGACTGGACTAGACAGTCAAGAGGAGAAGGTAAAAACTTGCACCACACCACACTCATCACATAGTCCCTCAAAACCTACACCACCAAAACACACAGAAACACAAAATGCACACCTACATTAGCAGAGGCTCTCAATAAAAATCTGTTCAAGCAACAGAGACCTCCAAAGCAGAAACACAAGTAACCTCCACTCCCCAACACAACCCAAATGACACCTAGCAAACAAACTTAATGTGCCACTCAACCACGGCCCATAAGGCATAACAATGTACCAAACACTCTAGTCATAGGTGACTCTATAGTCAGGCACACTGATGTTCCACTCACTAGGCTAAACAAGGAGAAAGTTACTGTCAGCTGCCTGTCGGTGCCAGGATTAGCCACATAATGCATGCACTCAGGTCACTCCACAACAAGTACAAGTATGACTCTGTCATTGTCCATGTTAGTGTGAATGACCTGAGAAGTACCTCCCTGGACTACATGAAAAGAGACATGGAGGAGCTCGCCGATCTTGTAGCCCAGGCAGGTATGACCCTAGCCCTGAGTAGCATCATGCCATCACCCAGAATGATACCACAGTACAAGGACAAAATGATTGACTTCAACAATTGGCTAAGCTTCTGGTGTCATTCTAAGGGGATCCAGTATCTGTCTGCCTGGGATGACATGATCTACAGACCACAATGCTTTGCCAGAGATTGCCTGCACCTGTCACCCTTGGGATTCCAGATACTGGCTAAGGCTCTTGCTACCCTTATAGTGCCTTTTTTAGGCAAGGTTCAAATGACAAATTCACCACCTTATCAGGTACAAGCAAGCAAAATCTGGGAGTAATGCTACTCAATGCTAGAAGTCTAAACCTCAAAATGCATTCACGCGAGGCACTCCTTAAAATGGAGAACATTGACATCTGTGCAGTGACAGAGACCTGGTTCAAGACTCCAGAGAGCACCCCTGCATTACCAGGCTATAATACATACCACACCTTTCGGACACCTAACCTGGACCGAAACACTATAGACGGAGGCGTGTCTATATTCATTAAGAATATCCACACCTCCAGGCTAGCTGCTCAGCATAATGCATCCGAGATTATCCAAGTGTAACTAACTCTGGGCAAGACCGCAATCCAAATTGTAACTTGCTACAGATCCCCCACCATGCCCCAGGATTCCCACTCCTCATTTCTTGATACACTGGAAAATATTAGGGTACAACCCAACACCCTAATAATGGGCGAATTCAACTACCCCACCATTAACTGGGAAAACTACTCATGAAGCAACTCTTTTGCTGAACGTTTTCTGGAATTCATAAATTTCAATGCTTTGTATCAACTTATCCACACCCCCACCAGGGGCAGCAATATCCTAGACCTGGTCATTACTAATATGGACGGCCAGTGTTCCACACCAGAGGTCAATTCCTCGTTGGTCAGATCCGACCACAAGCTAATCACCCGAGACATCCACATCCCACCCCCACCCCCCATTAGGGAAACAACCATAAAAAATTTCTCCAAAGCCAAATTCACACTTCTTAAGACAGAAGTGGCAAACTTCACGACACCCATGCAGACAGACAATATAGGTATGACTGCTGAATCCTGCATAAACGCACTTTATAAGCACTTACACGAGTGCATGGATCGTGCTATCCCTAACAGAACCAAGATGCTATCCTCCAAAAAAAGAAGCCAATCTGGTGGTCCCCTGCCATAAACAAACTCTACAACAGAAGAAAGAAACTGTTGCAAAAAAGAGTAAAATCCCATGAATGGAGAAACTCCCTGGTCAGCCTCAGTAAGAAGCTGAGATCCCCTCACAAAATCCTCTAAAGCTAGTTATGAAAACAAAATCGCCACTGATTCTAAAGACAACCATAAAGCATTCTATAGCTATGTCAAGAATCTAATGAATGGCAACACTCAGATCTGCTCTGTTATAGCACAATGGCACTAAACATACAGAAGCAACGGATATTGCCAACATCCTGGCAGATAGGTTCAGTGCTAACTTGACCCCCCCCCCTCTCACCCCCTAAAGGGCCATCTCTATACCAGAAGAATGCAAAGTTCCTGTAATCACAGCTGTACAGGTAAAAACCACATTCTCCAAAGCCAAGAACACAGTATCCATTGGACCTGACAACATCCCAGGCTGCATTCTACATGAACTGCAGAATGAACTGGCACCCCACCTAAGCACCATGTACAATCATAGCCTCACCTCAGGCTTTGTGCCCACTGAATGGCACAAAGCAATGGTTATCCCACTCCACAAAGGGGAAGCCACCATGGACCCCTGGAACTACCACCCCATTAGCCTAATGAGCCTGGTCTGCAATGCCATGGAATGTATCATCATGGATCTTATAAACAAAGACATTGGTAATCTCCAAACTCTGGATTCCACCCAGTTCAGGTTTGTAAAAGGCAGATCATGTCTCCTAAACCTGATAGACTTCTTTGAAGCAGTCACCAAAGCCATAGACAAGGGTAAGGTGGTTCAAACAGCCTATCTAGATCTCGCCAAAGCTTTTGACACCATCCCCCACTCTGGAATTATAAACTCACTAAACTAGGTATAAATCCCTATGTCATAAGATGGGTTACCAACTGGCTCACTGACAGAACCCACACTGTGAAAGAAGCAGACTCCAAATCCGACTTCAGACCAGTGACAAGTGGAGTACCACAGGGTTCAGTCCTGGGCCCTCTCCTGTTTGGTATCTAGTTTTCTGAAGTACAGGCTAACACAGAAGGTCTTTGGCTAATGAAGTTTGCAGATGACTGCAAACTAGAAGCCATAATCAAAACTCCTAACAATGTGGACATCCTACAAAAGGGCCTCACGGAGACAGATGCCTGGTGTCAAAGCCATGGGCTCAAGCTCAATGCCAAAAAGTGCATTGTCATCCCCTTTGGTAAAAACTCTGTACCCATGAGCTACCACACAGGTGGTAGTCTACTTAACACCGAAAGTGTGATAAGAGACCTTGGGACACAGGTGGGCAGTAGTCTCTCCTTTGATAATCACATCACCACAGTAGTCAGGAAATCCTTCTATGTGGCACACCTCATCACAAAAGGTTTCTCATCCAGGAAAAAAGAGGTCATTGCTCCCCTCTACTCATCACTCATTAGACCCATTACAGAGTACAACGCCCTTTTTGGTATGTACCTCACAAGACATCTACAACAACAGGAAAGGCCACAGAAATACCTCACAAAGGGGATTGCCAGCCTCAAACAGATGCCTTACGCAGACTGTCTCAAAAAACTCCAGCTTTACTCTGTTGCATATCGCCTACTCAGAGGCAATCTCTGCCTAATATACTAAGCTATGTCAAACCCAGAGCTGTTGGACATGCTCCACTTAAAGAAATCCCAGTCCCTCTGAGCTACACGGTCTAGGGATTTAAACCTTGTCACCACAATAAACAGAACATGCTGGAGGGATAGATTCCTGTCCCATAGACTTCCCATACTCTGGAACAAACTACCTATCTATATCAAACAAAGCTCCTCATTAGCACTCTTCAAGAAAAATCGTGATGATTGGATGGGAAATAGGAAATTCACCCCGGGGATCACCTCTGTGGCTCTGCTCGACAGGGGCATAGGAAAATTATTTTCTTGGGTAGCGAAAGCCAGGGTATCTTTTTGGCTAGGCTTATATAGGCCCTAGGGCCAATAGCCTAGTACCTACCTATGAGCTTATGGACAAACATTAAATATATAACAGACATTACTGTTCAGCACAGACTATCAAAACTCCATTCCAATGATAAATATTTACTTTCATACAAGAAGAGTATAAATACACTGGCAGCTGTTATCAGTCCAGGTCGTACACTTCCTCAGCATCTCCATTCATACTTCCCATAATTCCCCTGACAGTCTACCAACAAATGCACATTTATCCTGTCATCTTTATCTATTTCAAAGTTATCTTTGAAAAACAGTAACTCCTTAAGAAGCTTCCTGAACCTGGACAACCAAGCATCAAAGGTCTTTGTCCTACATTTACAAATTTCTCCACCTTGTACATATTCCGAAGCCTTACAAACCTAAATGACCACTTCTTAACAAATAAAATCATTCCAACCCTTTGGAAATATAAATTAATGGTTCTCACACCCAAAAGTGCTATCACAAAAGAATTCACTGACTTTTTTTTTTGATCTACAGGATTATCCCCATGGCTTCTCTTTCTGTACCCAGCTGACCCATTTGTTCCTCTACAGGGGTGAAAGGTGAGATACAGGAGTTAGGGAGCGGGGCCAACTGGCAGATCCTGTGGATCAACCCACCACACCCCTTCAGCAGCCTGTGAGGTGTGGTATAGTTGCATCGGGAGGTGCATGTGTGCTTCTACACATATGCTACCTCCCCATCAAGTGACACACCTCTGGCAGTACTGGCATGCTAGCCTTTTCATGCATTCCTGTAAATGTTGGCAAATTAGTGATCCAAGCTACCCCCCACCCCTCCCCAAGGATGGGAGTAGAAATGTCAGCTCTTTACTCCCATCCTCCTCCTCCATCTGGTACCTCCAGTGCTGGAACTGATAGTTAAACGCTGGTTGTCTAGGGAACAGTAAGAGTTTTATCCCTTTGTGCCATGGTGTTGGAGAGAATGCCTTGACCTTTGCCCTACCTCCTAAGTACCAAGGTTTGCCAGAAAACTCTGAAGAGGGTGGTTTACAATCTGCTAATATATTATACGAAAAAGTACAGCATACTTTGACAAGAACAGCATTATTTCCCTCAGATCTTTAACACTATAACTGTCCTTTGGACATTAACAGATCGAAAACTAAGAAACATAGAAAGAGTTAAAAGGTATTTGACAGTGCAGACCAGTGTGCCTTATACACACTCAGCTACATAGTACAGGCCTAAAAACAAACAATGTACAAGCAGCCCTATAGGTCTTTTCATAACAGAATGTTCAGACCAATGCATCTCAAGTCTTGTCTTTACCCCAAGAAAAGCATCATAGGTCTTTGTTATATCTTTTACTTTTCTCCCTAAATATTAAGAGTCATAATTACAGCCATAAATGACATTTTCACAACAAGAACATATGCAGTTGAACTCATTACCACACATAATGTCCCACATATTACAACAGTACAACTCCTCCATTTTTTAGCTTTCTAAGATGTTTCTGAAATACTTGACTGTAAATACAGCAAAATTATGTTACTAGGCAACAAAAAGACTCAAAACCAAATGTACTTTAATAATAACAGGCCTCACAGGGACATAATTACAGCAATTCTGCTTTTTTATATACCTTTGGTTAGATAAAAAGATTTACTTCACATACCATATCAATGTCATCACATCCAAAGTAAATTAAATCTAAAAAACATGCTATAGTCTAGCTATGTTTCTTACTCCTACAGGCACATCTGCCACTGAAAAAGCATCCTCATCCACATAATGGAATGCAGTCTGTTTATGTTTACCACACAATTCTAGACAAATGGTGAATTTTTCATACTTGTAAAAGCACAATCCACCAGGCTAAAATCAAATGTAGTTTATTAAGTGTTAGTGCTTTCAGGTATAAACCCTTCCTCAGACACAAACCATATAAAACAATGCTGTGTTTAAATACAAAAACATATCTCAAACTATATTACACTTCTAACGTGAAATAATATGATTAATGGTTATACCATCAATCTTTACATAAGCTACAGTAGTAGCAAGCATATGTTCTATTTGTCTGTGTAAAAGCTAGTGTCCATTAGGATGATGGACCCACCTTTATCTGCTGGACGCACTATTAAATCTAAATTTTCTTGTAGATCCTTTAGGGCTCGACTTTCTTCACGGGACATATTATAAAAGCAATTACTGTTCCTGTAATGCTCCTTGTCACGTATTTGTTGTTCATATGTCCTAATGAACACATCCACTGTTGAGTCAAAATTAAGAACAAACGAACTGGGTTTATGTAAAATACACTTAGAAGGGGCAGCTCTATCCCCTTCACCAAACAATTTTTTAAGGCGTAAATTTCTACCAAATTGCTCCAACTCAATAATTACATCTGTAAAAATGTGTTTAGTCACTGGTACAAAATTAAGTCCTCGACTTAACAGTCATTTCTGAGTAGCAGATAACTCAATACTAGAAAGATTAAAAACCAAATTATCAGTACCTGAAGTCACACAGAGACCTTCCTCCATTTCCTAAAGGAGCTACAAGAAAATTTAGATTTAATAAAGGTGGGGCCATCATCCTAATATGTGATTTGAAGGAAGCAGGCATTATTAATGATGAGCTTTATAATTTTATTATTGTTGAACATCCTACAGTACTTATTTTTAAAGCGCTGCCAAAGATACATAAATGTTTGAGTGACCCACCCCTTAGACCCATCGTTTCGGGCAGGGGGTGGGTCACAGAATATTGTTCTATGTGGATAGAATATAAGTTGAAATCCACTGTGAGAGATGTACCTAGGATTATGACAGATAGTGCATATTTTTGACAAGCTTGTATGGCTTTATAGAAGACTGTGTATATATGAGGACAATTTTTTATTAGTGACTTTAGATGTGCGTGATTTATTCACAGTTATACCCAACGACTATGGCCTTGGAGCAGTTAAGAGGCTGCTATATAGCAGTGAACATTTTAATGGGCATAGTATTCAACAGGTCATCAGCCTCTTGGAACTTGTATTGGAACATAATGCTTTTTTGTTTGAAGGGCAGTACTTTTGGCAGAAATCGGGGGGTCGCCATGGGGACCCCCTGTGCAAACCCTTACGCCAATTTGGTACTTACCCAATGGGAAAAAGAGGTTATTTTTGAGGCTACACACCATTGGATGCAATATTTGGCTTTTGATACTCATTTTGTAGATGACGTGTTTATTTTATGGACAGGTACCCCTGATGCAGTTTGTGAGCTACCTGGAAGGTACCACAAGTTTTTTACGATTCACTGTGAACTTCTCCTATAAGGAGATAGATTTTCTGGATGTAAAGATAGAGAAAGTGGCCATAGAGTTTTTAATACAAAAGTGTTCAGGAAAGCTTGCTGGAATGTTCAGGAAAGCCTGCTGGGACAATCCCTACGACTGTCAAGGTTATGTATGGATAAGGTGTTTTTGCAGGATGAACTAGAAACCTTCACCAATAGGTTGATAATGAGGGGTTACAAATCCACAGAAATAGGAGGAGTAACGAGGGAAGTTGTAGGTTCCAGGGATGCCGAAGGTGCTCCTTGGCTCTCCTCTATGGGCATGTCAAATAGATCTATCATGCATGGCAGACGGAGGAAACAATTTGACAATGGAGCAAGAAGTAAGGTGCCCCTGCAGATGACCTATAGTAGTGATATTAAATTGGGTACAAGACATTATTAGAGATAATTGGAGAATACTGCAAACCGATGGCTCCTTGAAAGAATTGGTGGGGGGAAGTCCACATTTCATATATAAGAGAAATAAAAACTTGAAGCAGATCCTCTGTGATAAATCCATTAGAGGCAGGAAGAAAGATGGTAGGGTCGGAACACATCCATGTCAACATTGCAAAGCCTGCAAGTATATTAATAGATCACCCACATTTGTCCATCCCACTACCCAGAGGGCATACACCCCAAGAGTTATGGCTACTTGCTTGTCCCAGAACATAGTCTGTCTAGCTACCTATGAAGATTGCCCTTCATTCTATGTGGGAAAGACCAACTGTAGGTTCAAGGATAGAATATTGAGACATCTATCAGCCATTAGACTTAAGGATAAACACAATGCACTTTCCCAACATATTGAAATACATCCAGGACATCATTTTTTGTTTTTAGCACTACAACAGGTTGATATAGGAGATAAGAAGGGTAACATCACAAGTAACACTGAATATTGTGAGACTAGGTGGATAATAGAACTAGGGGCTAACAGACATCCAGGGCTTAATGGTGTGGTACCTTTAAAGCCTGTTTTAAGTAGGCGTAGGCCCTACATTCAGAAACTCTAGGGCTTAATTGATTGATTGAATAATTGATCTTATAGCTTGAGATAAGTTTTTGTATTTAAACACAGCATTGTTTTTTATGGTTTGTGTCTGAGGAAGGGTTTATACCTGAAAGTGCTAACACTCAATAAACTACATTTGATTTTAGCCTGGTGGACTGTGGTTTTACATTTTATACTGTCTTTGCGAGCTGTTTTGTACCACAAACCTTTACTAACTACCCTTGGTTTTACTCTTAGTAATTTGTCATACTTCCCTAAACCAGATCGGCCGTTTCATTTCACTGTGCTATTCCAGGAAGCATCACTGTGTTTCATCCGAGAATTAAATGTCTGTCAACCAAATAATGTTCAACCCCTTCTCTACCCACACTCATATGTAAAGTGACTATTTCACCTCATGGGCCAGTATAAGCTGCCTCTAAAATGATCTGAATTCTCATCAAGATCTCTCTCCTACTCAAGCAACATCAGCGTTACAGAGACTAAAAATAATGTTACCTAGAAGAGCCAGAGCCTTCTGCATACTTGATCTCTCAATCTGTAACCTCCTGCCTGCAGACCTTAGGAATATTCCTGGCTATCAAACATTCAAGAGCACTTTAACTATGTAAAACAAACAGAATGTTTCTTGGTGCAATACCTCTTCCCTTCGTTCTTCCCAGTAAATACCTTACCAGTTCACTCTACTTCCCACCTGTTTTTCATCTTCCTTTCTAGCAACCCCCAGCAATATCTTACATTCATGCATCTCACTGTTTCTAACTTTACTACATTCCTTCACGCTCCCTGTTAATGTATACAATTTATTTGTTTGTAAATGTGTTCCGTTACCGTTTATAAATTACTTTTAAAGCACTATGGTATACGGTGCCTCAGAAATGTCCTGCTATTTCATTCTATTGGTGCCTGTTTTCCAGCACTAAACTTAAAATTACAGCCTTCATAAAATACTATTTTCCCCTACTTGACATTACCAAAACAGTGACTGAACTTAACCCTCAATGAAGTCAACATAAGGGGTATGTGTGAGTGCATCCATAGACTTTAATGGATGCTCCACAGCACATGCATGTGTTCCCGTCCATTAAAGTCTATGGATGCACTCCATATTATCTCTCAACTGACTACAGAGAGGGATATAATAGAATTAGGTGGGCATATTCCTAATTAAAAAATCTACAAAGCTTTTTATTAAGAAACCACCCACATCATTTTGTTAAGATCAGGTGGAAAATATATCGCTACACTTAAGTTAGAAAGTGCCACAATATATAGTCAACCTACAATAGAATATTTTAACTAAACAAGCCCACTGGACAAAATCCATATACAGGGAGGTGTCCTGGGAGTACTGTCTAGTTAAATGACTTGCTCAGAGTCACACAGTTTGCAAATAGAAACTGAGGGAATCAAACTCAAGACTACAGGGTGAATCTCATTAATACTTGAAGACATCAACCCTCTGAGTCAAACTGCCAGTAACACAACCTGATACTGAAACAGTACTACTTTACACGGCCTGCACCCATGCAGTAACTTACTAATAATACTGCTCGGCTGAAGCATAGTTACTCTGCATTATCAGCTCTGTTACTACTCACTGTGATAGAACTGACCTATGAGCATAGCTGCATGTACATTAAGCAGTGTAGTCTAATGCTACAGATATTTCAAACAGAATTGTTGTACTATGCTTGTAACATTTTTGAATACCTATGCTGATTAGATAGACTATCATTATGTGTTTTCTTTATTCTAGGTCTATTGCTTTGGGCTTAGACCATGTTTGAAGAGTATGCCCTGGATCAGGCAATTAACCTAGTTAACAAAGAATGAATGAAAGAACAAACATTTGTCTGCACAGCCAATAATCCATATTCAGATAACGGCCTGTATGCTGGAGGGGTGGTTTGGAAGGTTGGAAAGACAGGCTTCATATAGCTTGCCTCCTTTACAGTAAGGTTATATAACTTGTTCCTCTCCTAGCAACCAAATGCTGTAGAACCCTTACTGCAGGACACAGCAACATATAGCAGTTAAGTACAATTACCCTGCATCATGGGTTCACAAAAGTTTATGCTTCAGAGAACTGTCAGCATACCGCTTATCTTCTTAGGGCAAAAAATCTGGACAAAGCTACAAATAATGGGGGTACAAAGGCCTAAAAGTAGGGACACTTTTTAAATATTGCTCTTAGAAACTTAGAAAAGTTATAGACTAACAGACACTGCATTAGCATGAATTTTCTGAAGGATAAAAAATCTGAAACTCAAATGTCTGTCATTATTTTCTGACTTCAGTCATAAATGATTTGCCACACACAATTTTATGACAAACAGGCCAAAATATGAGGCAAAAATCTGGATATTCTGGAAAAATCTGGACATTTGAGAGGAATGGCTAGTAGTCTCAGCTTGAACAGAAACATTTTTAGGACTTAAAAATAAAAAGCTCAGACTTATTTCCAAGGCTCTTGCTACTATGTGAGAACAAATATAGCGAGCATAACTAACACTGACAAGCAAAACAGTGAGATTAAAATGTTGGGACTAGACAACACAAAACAGGTTACTAGAAGTGCAACTGTCATAACTGTGAAAAAGTATTATCCTTAAATCAATGCAAATGACTGAGCCAAAGTGCCATGGCTAATTACTATACTAACAAATCTGTGTCATAAATGAAGAGGTGACTATGCCGCCTTGTTGGTTTGTTTGTGTCTTTCGGCTTTTCCCGGTTAGGGGTCGCCACAGCAGAACTCCGGTCTGCTAATGATTGGCAGTAGATTTTTACATGCTGGCTTGCCAGGCCTAACGCACAACCTTCAATGAAGGAATGCCCATTCACGCATGTCGCCACACAGAAGACGCTGTAACTGAGAATCGAACGGGCAACGTCTAACTGTGAGGTGACAACGCTACCGCAGCACCACCGCCTAGATGGTGTGCTCTTAAATAAAATGACAAACATATATGCACATAAAATAAGACAAATGAATACTGTGAAATGCATTTGTCTGCTGCATTTTTACTTACTTTCACAATTGGAAAAGAGAGCCAGAAGAAGAGACTAACTTTGGCAAAGTGTCAGCTGGCAGCAGGGTCAGTCGTTTAGAAAATAATAATAATGATGAACCCCATAGGAAACAAGGAGCTTAGCTACACTAGTGAATATTTAATAAGCCTTATCACAAATAACGAAACAGCTGCTAAAAGCTTTTACATTTTCAGTATACTCACAATGAGCCACAGACAGGGTAACGATGGGTTTCAAGGGAATTTCAGGCTAAAACGTGCAGATTGAACAAATCGTATTTGTGAGCCATCTCCAGCTAAATGCAAGGCTACTCTGGGTTATAGGAGCTTCCGCCAGCTTTGTCTCTAGCTCATTCCCCATCTGTAACTTATTTATTCAGTTTTTAACATAACCCTTTGTTCAAGTTTACAAAAGCACCAAGCTATATAACAGACATGTGACACTTTTGCATCTCTTAGTTTGAGAAGCTTATTTTTTTTTTATCCTGTGTTAACTAAATTCATGATGAGTGTTTAGTAGAAGATTAGGCTATACATCATAGTTAGTTTCTACATACACAATCAGTATGCTATATATCTAATTCTATAAATTATCCAACATCCTAGTTGGAACCTAAGTTTACCCTAGTAGAGTGATTTGCAAAATGAAGATATTCTACTTTGTGTGTTGCTGTCTTCTAGAAGTTTATTTTATTGTATTATACTTCATATTTTCTACACTGATTTTTGATTATTTGCATCTTGGATGTGTCTAAAAAAGGACCACTGTGGTCAAGTCCACCTTCACGGTTAAAGTAAATATGTAAATCCATATTCGGACAATCCAACACATAAATACTTGCTTTTAATTTTCTTCTGTTTTTATACCAGTCTTAAGTCTGCAGCAGTTAAAGTGTTACCTCCTGCCTGTGACTTGTTCTGTCATGATATTCTCAGGTTCAAAGTAGATGAGAGCTCAGTTGCGGGTGCTTCTTCCACACTTCAATATGCCGCACTAGCATGTATGTGTGTGGTAATGGTGTTCCTAAGCAGGTACACAGAACTTACAGTCTTTACACTGACAATTCTTGGTTCAGTCTCCAGAGTGCACGGGTATCTATTATACATCTGAAGGTGCACATGCATTCCCTCTTGTGCCTGTAGTCTGCACTGCCCTGTTACTAGGTTGCCACCAGGCAATAACTGAGTGCCAAAGTGTATTCCATTGTATGCTTAGAATTGATCTCCCATTGTGAACCCATGGAGACTCAAGTCCATTCATGGATTTAGGTTAATGCCACAGCAAGATGCAAAAGTGTAACTAGGACTGCACATAATGGGCTACTCATACCTCAGTTTGAAATGAATGACAAATGCCTAATGCCTCTGTATTCCTCAGTTGATTACAATCCCATTATTGCTTATGTCATTTTAGTTTTCTCTACTATCATAGGAACTTGGATAAGTGGATCTAAGCATAGCCGGCCTTAGGCATTGGCCAACTAGGCAGCCACCAGTAATCTGAATGATGTAGACAGACCAGAATAATGGCATCGAGTGGTATGGAGGGGTGCTGTGGAGCCTTTTGCCTAGGGCTCCATTTGACCAAAGGCCGGCCCTGGATCTAAGAACCCTGTTCAAGCCACTCATCTGACCACTAGTTTTCCAAATGGTTTCCCATTGGTTAAGCTTAGCTGTTGGTGATATCTGATTTTGATGAGACAGACTTCAGTAAAAGGTCAGACTCCTATGATTAGTAATATCTGATTTTGATGAGGCAGTCTTTAGTAAAGGGTCAAACTCCTAGGACAACATAATCTAGAAGAATCAGTTAAGGGTCAGACTCCTTGGATTGGTGATGTCTGACTTTGATGAGCCAAGTTTCAGTAAATAGTTAAAGTCCTAATATTAGTGATACTGACTTTGATAAAGCAGGTTTCAGTAAAAGCTTAGAAGTCATGGATTAGTGATATCTCATTTTGATGAAGCAGGCTTCAGTAAAGGGTCAGACTCCTTGGATTACTGATATATAACTTTGATGTGGCAGGTTCCAGTAAAGGATCAGAATCCTTGGATATGTGACATCAGATTTTGATAAGGCAAGATTCAGTGAAGAGTCAGACTCCTAGGACTACTGACATTGGACTTGATGAGGCAAATTGAGTAAAGGGTCAGACTCTTAGGATTAGTGATATCTGATTTTGATGTGGCAGTTTTCAGTAATGTGTCAGATTCTTAGGATTAGTGATATTGGACTTTGATGAGAAAGACTTGAGTAAAGGGTCAGACTCCTAGGATTACTATTATCTGATTTTGATGAGGCAGTCTTTAGTAAAGGGTCAAACTCCTAGGACAACATAATCTAGAAGAATCCATTACATTTAAATGCTATTTTAAAGGGAAGTAGAACATACAATGACATCAGCCTGCCTGCTTCTCCTGCAACTGAGATAAACTGCCAAAATGTAGCAATGTTCCCTATGCACTAGCACAGGTCCCTCTTATATTGATCAGTACCAGTCACTAGCCCAAGTCACACCGCAGGTAATAAAGGCTATTAACAGCTGTGCACTGTCCCTCCTCATGCAATGCATCACTACAGTGGCCCTAACCTACTATCAGAACTGTGCTGCCAGTGTTATACGTAGACATCTAACCATTTCACTATTTTTACTTTGAGAGGTCAAATTTCATATCACATGAGGTACTAGAAAAAGCCCAGTATCAAGCAGTGATTTACTCTCTTTTAGGAACGGAGAACAGAAACCAGAAAACATTAGATGTATGCAATAACAGAATCCATCTGCATTGGGGCTAACACTTCATTAAATAGGGTTTTGATATCCTAGATTAGGAAATTATCCTGCAGGGTGAGAGAACCTACGGTTTCTTCCCAAGGGTGAATATAATATGGTGGAAATGGTCATTTTTGGGACTATTTTTGAATGCAAAAAAGTTTTTCTTTTTTATTTATTTTTTTTTTTGGTAAAAGATTGCTGAAGGGTAAATTCCCCTTTGCCTAAAGTACAGTAATTTGAGAGACTATTATGTCTGTTAAGGAGATGCAAAGGTAAAAAAAGTCCCCTGCAGGGAGGGGAATCTATTTTTTTCCAACACATGCAGAAGAAGGATATGAAATGTATCTATTAAAGTCTGATATTTGTAATAATGACATGGAACATTTATCAAGAACACGGGACTTAACTGCTTAATCATGACAGTTCCATTGTCCCATTTGACATAGCATGCCAAACTGTTTTCCAAGGAATGCAAATAAATGCCATGTGTCAGGGGAAATGTCTCATAAATTGACAATTTACAGAGTACTCATCAGAAAAAAAAACATATAACTTTCAGTGGAATGCAAAACAATATGTCATAAAAATGCAACTACTTTTTAATAACACCCCATTTTTGCAACCACAGATGCCGGTATACAGTTAGGACTTGTGTTCCTTGCCAATAATCTTCTCTTGGAAAACTGTACCCTTTGACTAAAAAATTCATTCACTGCAAGGCTTATGACAGCTGGTAACATCTAAGTGGATTTTGCAGACTACAGTGCCTGCTTAATACAGCAAAACTTTGTGATTACAATGGCTACACTACAACACTGAAAGTAAAACAACCCTGCAGTTCATCCTTGAATATTCCACTGGGGGAGTTGCAGCATCATATTTACACTTATAACAAACATCATTTATGAAAGACCACTGAGCCAGGTAAAAATGTGTTAACCAGTATGCACAGCAATCCTTCACATAATTTGTTAACAAAGTGTTGGTATATAGTTACTGGGAAATATTGCATGACAGTGATGGCTGATACCTTCTGCCAAAAGCTTAAGTGGTGTGCATCTGTTCCATATGATACCAAATCTACTCTACATGCAGTTACGGCCTATTGTGGTTTCTGAGGTAGGGATAATGAAATGTGTAACTCAAGATTATTTATTTTTTCTAAATCTTATTTTTTTTATCCCTGCTGCCTACCAACCACGGCTACCTACCACTCAATCTGTGACCTGAAAGGTGGATCATCGTTCAGGCAGCCATCAGGGTTATTAATCCTGTTCTACCTCCCCTTTTATGCTGTGTCAGCCTGAATAACTGGTTCACCCACACCTTAGACATATATGCTTCTACATATGCTCTTGTCTTGGCTAGAGTATATCTATGTGCTGTTTGGGGTGCTCATCTTTAGCATTTACTGCTGCCTCATTGAGACATTTGTCTCAGCTGGGTGGTGGTATCACAGTGTAACTAGCTGCCCCCCCCCCCCCGGGATGGGTGAGCTGATGTTACTTGCTCACTCCTACCCTTTCCAGATGGATCTTCTAGGGTCCAGTTTGCCAATGGATGCCAGGTCAATTGGGCCACAGTTAGGGTTTTATCACTCTATATAGTGGAGTATGCATCTACAACACAAGATTATGACCTCACCACTACTCATCATACTAAATGATATTCACTCTGCATATCGATGTGACTTTGATGTTCAGGATATCGTGACATGGAGAAGATGTCTTGCTTTACTTGACAAGACTGCGTGTTTCCACTGTTCATCCATGTCACAAAGTGAATTAAAGTTACATTTTCAATGATAAAGGACAAAATCCAATGCAAGTCATAGTGACTGATTTTGCAAAGGTCACAGAGTAGCAATGGCTGCTGAAGAAATGAAAAGGCTAGTTGATTTAATTAGTACTAAAGAAGAAATGCATGTAGATGCCTGAGAAGATGAACAGACATTTTACCAGTGATGGCCATAAACAGTTTGTTTGAATGCCAAAGACATAATGAAAAGTTTGGAGGAGGTGAACTTTGGACTGCGATACATAGATATTTGGTGTGTTAAATATACATATTAGTTGACTAGAAGTGCTTGAAGTAGATGACATTGGGTCTTTGCATGACTAACTGTTTGCCATGACACCAAACAGCAGTAGGTAGTGCAAGTGTGAAATCAAATGGATAATTTGACTTATCAAGTTAAATATATGCAACAAAACATGGTCACAAGGGAGGAAAATGCTTGAAAAAAGACCCTGAGACTGATAAGAATACTGCATGGAGAAGACTGTTCATATTTAAAGGATTTTGTGAAAAAAACAAGAAGGCTCTATGAACAGGGCCACAAAGTCATCACTGTAGAATAAGAAAGTAATCATGCTGCCAACATGTGTGTCAGAGAGGGTCTAAGTAAACCCAGAGGGAGTTTAGTATAATTTGTGTGTACATATGAGAAGGAGCAAGTGCTACAACATGGCAACCAGGAAGGACATTTACAGCAATGGGTTGAATGGTGCATGCAGCTCAGGACAGGTGTAACATTTTCACAGAGGTTGAAGTTCATGGATACTATTTGGGTGTTTAAGGGATGCAGGATGAAGGTTCATTTACCAGAGGCATCCTGATGTTCATAATGCTAAAGAAGCTAAGGCTAAAACAAACAAGTTACCCCTGCAATAATTTCATAAAGTAACAGAGGCTGAGCATGCAGGAAGTATGAATCAGGGTGACCTTCCAGCTTGGTTCGGGTGGAGGAGGAATTGCAGGATCAGCAGGATAAGGAAGGAACAGTATAGTGCCCTGGGATGAAAGATTTCATTTAGCTTACTGTCAATGTAGCTATGGTTGGAAGTATGTCACAAGAAAATTTGGGACCTAGCATAGCAGATAAAAGATGTATTTCAACTGTGTTAATCTGGACGATTGTAATAATTAAGAACTGGGACATTCCCTAAGAATTCATAGAAATGAAAATTTGACTACTTAAAAGACAAAGTTATTTATTTATTTATGTATGTACTACATTTATTCATATTTGTTAGCCGGGATAGCCCAATTTGGAGGAGAGCCCCTTTTCAGTGTGTAGTATATAGGAGAAATGCTCCAATTGAATATGGATACCCTGTAAAGTTGTTAATTGTTAAGGTAGCAAATACAATGAAAGTCTATGTTCTACTGAAAAGAAATAATATTCTTGATGGGCACTCACAGTTAGAAGCTGTAAACAATTATTCTTGAATTATTTAAGGTGGGCCACTAATGTAACCATGAAGATTAATGGTAGAGAATGAGGGTCCTACCTGGGTTTCATTTATTTTTATTTTTATCCCAGTTGCAGTTGCATTGATGAGCAACAAACAAATGCAAAATTGTAAATGGATTTTATAACGCCTATGTACTATGATGTTTGCTGCAGACAGGGGTTAAAATAATGAGATATTAATTAATGCAGAGTTAACATTCCAAAGAAGGATGGAATGATGCTACAGTACTGCTAGGGTTAACATTCCAAAGAAGGATGGAGTGGAGCTACAGTAATGTTAGGGTTAACATTACAAAGAAGGATGGAATGGTGCTACAGTACTGCTAGGGTTAACATTACAAAGAAGGATGGAATGATGCTACAGTAATGTTAGGGTTAACATTCCAAAGAAGGATGGAGTGGAACTACAGTAATGTTAGGGTTAACATTACAAAGAAGAATGGAGTGGAGCTACAGTAATGTTAGGGTTAACATTACAAAGAAGGATGGAATGATGCTACAGTACTGCTAGAGTTAACATTCCAAAGAAGGATGGAATGGTGCTACAGTACTGCTAGGGTTAACATTACAAAGAAGGATGGAATGGTGCTACAGTACTGTTAGGCTAACATTCCAAAGAAGGATGGAATGATGCTACAGTACTGTTAGGGTTAACATTACAAAGAAGGATGGAATGGTGCTACAGTACTGCTAGAGTTAACATTCCAAAGAAGGATGGAATGATGCTACAGTAATGTTAGGGTTAACATTACAAAGAAGGATGGAATGGTGCTACAGTACTGCTAGAGTTAACATTACAAAGAAGGATGGAATGGTGCTACAGTAATGTTAGGGTTAACATTACAAAAAAGGATGGAATGGTGCTACAGTACTGCTAGGGTTAACATTACAAAGAAGGATGGAATGATGCTACAGTAATGTTAGGGTTAACATTCCAAAGAAGGATGGAGTGGAACTACAGTAATGTTAGGGTTAACATTACAAAGAAGGATGGAGTGGAGCTACAGTAATGTTAGGGTTAACATTACAAAGAAGGATGGAATGATGCTACAGTACTGCTAGAGTTAACATTCCAAAGAAGGATGGAATGGTGCTACAGTACTGCTAGGGTTAACATTATAAAGAAGGATGGAATGGTGCTACAGTACTGTTAGGCTAACATTCCAAAGAAGGATGGAATGATGCTACAGTACTGTTAGGGTTAACATTACAAAGAAGGATGGAATGGTGCTACAGTACTGCTAGAGTTAACATTCCAAAGAAGGATGGAATGATGCTACAGTAATGTTAGGGTTAACATTACAAAGAAGGATGGAATGGTGCTACAGTACTGCTAGAATTAACATTACAAAGAAGGATGGAATGGTGCTACAGTAATGTTAGGGTTAACATTACAAAGAAGGATGGAATGGTGCTACAGTAATGTTAGGGTTAACATTCCAAAGAAGGATGGAATGGTGCTACAGTACTGTTAGGGTTAACATTACAAAGAAGGATGGAATGGTGCTACAGTACTGTTAGGGTTAACATTACAAAGAAGGATGGAATGGTGCTACAGTACTGTCAGGGTTAACATTACAAAGAAGGATGGAGTGGTGCTACAGTACTGTTAGGGTTAACATTCCAAAGAAGGATGGAATGGTGCTACAGTACTGTTAGGATTAACATTACAAAGAAGGATGGAATGGTGCTACAGCACTGTTAGAGTTAACATTACAAAGAAGGATGGAATGATGCTACAGTACTGTTAGAGTTAACATTACAAAGAAGGATGGAATGGTGCTACAGTACTGTCAGGGTTAACATTACAAAGAAGGATGGAGTGGTGTTACAGTACTGTTAGGGTTAACATTCCAAAGAAGGATGGAATGGTGCTACAGTACTGTTAGGATTAACATTACAAAGAAGGATGGAATGGTGCTACAGCACTCTTTAGAGTTAACATTCCAAAGAAGGATGGAATGATGCTACAGTACTGTTAGAGTTAACATTACAAAGAAGGATGGAATGGTGCTACAGTACTGCTAGAGTTAACATTACAAAGAAGGATGGAATGGTGCTACAGTAATGTTAGGCTAACATTCCAAAGAAGGATGGAATGGTGCGACAGTAATGTTAGGCTAACATTCCAAAGAAGGATGGAATGGTGCTACAGTAATGTTAGGGTTAACATTACAAAGAAGGATGGAATGGTGCTACAATAATGTTAGGGTTAACATTACAAAGAAGGACGGAATGGTGCTGAAGTACTGTCAGGGTTAACATTACAAAGAATGATGAAATGCTACTACAGTACTCTTAGGGTTAACATTATAAAAAAGGATGGAATGGTGCTACAGTACTGTTAGGGTTAACATTCCAAAGAAGAGTTGAATGGTGCTACCGTACTGTTAGGGTTATCATTCCAAAGAAGGATGGAATGGTGCTACAGTACTCTTAGGGTTAACATTCCATCGAAGGATTGAATGGTGCTACAGTATTTTTACGGTTAACATTCCAAAGAAGGATTGAATGGTGCTACAGTACTGTTAGAGTTAATATTCCAAAGAAGGATGGAATGATGCTACAGTACTGTCAGGGTTAACATTCCAAAGAAGGATGGAATGATGCTACAGTACTGTCAGGGTTAACATTCCAAAGAAGGATGGAATGGTGCTACAGTACTGTCAGGGTTAACATTGCAAATAAGGATGGAATGGTGCTACAGTACTGTTAGGGTTAACATTACAAAGAAGGATGGAGTGGTGCTACAGTACTGTTAGGGTTAACATTCCAAAGAAAGATGGAATGGTGCTACAGTACTGTTAGGATTAACATTCCAAAGAAGGATGGAATGGTGCTACAGTACTGTTAGGGTTAACATTACAAAGAATGATGGAATGGTGCTATAGTAATGTTAGGGTTAACATTACAAAGAAGGATGGAATAATGCTATAGTAATGTTTGGGTTAACATTACAAAGAAGGATGGAATGGTGTTGCAGTACTGCCAGGGTTAACATTACAAAGAAGGATGGAATGCTACTACAGTACTGTTAGGGTTAACATTACAAAGAAGGATGGAATGTTGCTACAGTACTGTTAGGGTTAATATTCCAAAGAAGGATGGAGTGGTGCTACAGTACTGTTAGGGTTATCATTCCAAAGAAGGATGGAATGGTGCTACAGTACTGTTAGGGTTAACATTACAAACAACAATGGAATGGTGCTACAGTACTGTTAGGGTTAACATTACAAACAACGATGGAATGGTGTGACAGTACTGTTAGGGTTAACTTTCCAAAGAAGGATGGAATGGTGCTACAGTAATGTTAGGGTTAACATTACAAAGAAGGATGGAATGGTGCTGCAGTACTGTCAGGGTTAACATTACAAAGAATGATGGAATGGTGCTACAGTACTGTTAGGATTAACATTACGAAGAAGGATAGAGTGGTGCTGCAGTACTATTAGGGGTAACATTACAAAGAAGATGGAATGGTGCTACAGTACTATTAGGGGTAACATTACAAAGAATGATGGAATGGTGCTACAGTACTGCTAGGGTTAACAATACAAAGAAAGAAGGAAGGAATGGTGCTACAGCACTATTAGGGGTAACATTACAAAGAATGAAGGTATGGTGCTACACCACTACTAGGGCTAACATTACAAAGAATTAAGTGATGGTGCTACATTACTGTTATCATGCATTACAGAGCTGTAGCTTTCTATTCTGGCACCCTGTGCAGATCACTAATCTGGCACTCACTTCAGCTTTTCAGCTTTTTGAGAACCAACAAAAGGAAAATGGAGGTTCTCTTATACTTCTGGACAGAAAAAAGCTCTTTCATATTTTAAAAAGTGTAGCAAAGGGTTTGCTACATCTTATTCTACACAGCCACACAGCACTGACTGCAAATGTACTATCAGCATTCCTTTCTGAATACCTGTAGTACACTACCAACCATCTGCTATCGCTCAATCACACCTCCAAAATCCTTGCACCTGGGGCAGCTGCCCCCATCACACCACCCTAACTACACCTCTGAAGCATTATGTAGTGACCTCCTGTGATTAACATTAAATCATATTATTAATACAGCTGTATTATGTGTAAACAGTGAACACTTAAAAAGGCGACATTTTAAATCTAAGAAACCATGAGAAGAAAGGAAACAATATCCTTACTTGTAGAAGGAGTGATAACCACAATTAAATTAAGAATACTCCTACGGAGTTGAAATTAATGCGTTTCATGCTAACAGTATTGTTGCGTTGGGGAATAAGAGATATTGAAGTCAATTAGTTTAATAAAACAACAAGCATAAGTTTCCAAACCATGGCTTGAACTGTTTAATAAGACAGGCAAGAGTACAGATATTTAGAATTTCCTGGCCTTTGCAAAACAACAAGAAGAGAATTGGTTTAGAGAACATTTGAGGGGGGAGATTACACATAAAGTAGGAGAAGTGGCCACTTTGAAGCTAATTCTGCTTATGTGTGACAAAATCAGTTAAAACAAAAACACCCCACACATAATAAGTAATAATTTATGTCAATGCCCACTCTAACTTCTCCTGTAATCAGATTGATAATACATGGCTCAACTCTTAGGTTACAGACTGAAGGATTAAGAGGAACGACTGACAATGAGAGGGGCGGAATAAGTGGATAATATTAAATGATAGAATGCTATAAGAATGAAAAAAAATGCCTGCTTGTGAGATATTGTGAGCAAGGCCAATGAAACACACTTTTAAAAATGCCAGTGGAAAAAGTCATAAACAAATATGCGCTAAAATGAAGATGCTTAAAAGATGATTTTGAAATAAGTATATTTTGGAGACTGGCGTGATGGGGAAGATATGGAAGGATTTGCAGAATTATATTTTCTGTGGGAGATATGTTAGGCATTTATGGCTGGATGCTGAGAAAAACATGTGAGGATGGTGAATGGAGGACCCTGCTAAAAGAGAATGTCACAATACAGGGATTCCAGAGAAAGAAAACAGGAATATAATGTATTTTAGAAACATGTGAAGCTCTCTAACAGGGTTTGATGGGACAGAAAATGATATCAAAATTATTGTTTCTAAAAAGATGCATCTAATTCTTCTGGCATTTATGGGTCTAAGCAGTAACGGCACTAAACAAGTAAGCATATATTTTAGTCTCTTATTCTAAGTAAATGCCCTGGGGAGGAGAAATCAAGAACAGAAAGGCTGCATGATTTAAGTGCACCAGTTAAAGAATGGGGTAATAAGGGTGATACTAAGTGATTCTTTTTTGCTAAGAGATGTATAACTGCTATCTTTGTGAAGGCCATTGCTTGAAAGTTCAGGATTTGTTATATTAGTAATGATGTAACATGGTTAATAAAGGAGATTTTTCTAAAAACAAGATATCTTGAAGGGGTCAGAAAGTGTTCTTTTCTCACTATTAACATAAGACAATGCAGTACAAATGAGATTTTATTTCCTCAACAATGGAGATTGTTGCACTGCATAACTAATTTGGGAGAAGAATACTCACTTTGCTTCAGTTTTCACATACATCGTTCTCTTTTCAGTACTGCTATAACATTTTCTCACTGTTCCTTAAAATTAATAGCAAATGCTAGGCTTACTGAGACATAAGATTATACGTTAAGTGTCTTCAGCTACCAAAGAAAATAAAACAAACTTTGCTACCCTACTATGCTGAGATCATTTTTTTTTTTTACCTTTATAGGCAAATTGCTTTACAGATGCATGCTTCGTGTGTGCATCTCTATTGAGACAGTGTTAGAATTCAAACCCAGACCTAACTGTTTGGCTTCCAGAATTCTTTACATCAATTTTGTAATTGAGGTATAAACATGGTTTATGGTCTCATCTCATAAGTCTGAATGCGACTGGGATCAGAACAGCAGAAGTTAACCACACAAGGTAGAAGTGGTAATCTTGTCATCTTTCATTTCTGTGTTTTTCAGTGTTAGGAGAAAGCCATCAGGACCTGATGAATTCCAGGGTGTGTAATAATGTTTTCTTGCAGATGGTCTTAACAATGAAGGTAGAAGTGGCCTGGAACTCAAATATAATCTCTTCAAGAATTCATAGACTTTCATGGAATGGAAGCAACCTGCAAACATTTCTTTTTCTAGAAACAACTTAAATTTAACACTTAAGATGTCAAAACCAAGTGCTTTACTTTAAAGAGGCTTGCATTTATACTATTTCCCATAAATGGTTTACCTATCAAATTATTTATTCATTCTTACCCTTACTCATACATGCACATATAGTCTTTTCAAAGATGGCTGAGTAGACTGATCCAAATGGACCATTTTACCAAAAGATCCAAAAGAAGCTGTAATAAAATATCAATCATATACAACAGGGGGGTAGCCAAATAATTTAATTGTTTACTCGTGTGCTTTTACTGTTGTCCCAAACACATCTGACAGTTAAAAAATTTGACAAGTTACCCCCAGTACTTAGCAAAAGTTTGTATCACTTTCTTTTCTAAAACCATTAAGTATATATACCTTTTTCGTTCTATGTAACTCTTACTGGAGGCATTAATTTAAGTTGTTGACGTAGTATGGCTTAAAAAAGCCATGGTTTCTCTAAGTAATGTCTAGAAAATTGTACTTAGTAGAGTACAAAGCCTAGATACACCCCTGATATACAACAGTTCAGTTAAAAAACATACAAAATAAACAAAAGGAGTGCTTCTGTTTATAATTCCTTAATTTTAACATGATGACACCATTGGGATTATACAAAAGTGAGTCCAGTTACCTGTACTAACTGTTATCAAGCATGATTGCAGAGACAAACAATGAGCTATTCCTAAACAGTATGATTGGTCTTCTTTTGCAGTTTCCTTTCTCTATATAACACATCAATAAGAAAAATGTGGGCCCACTTCAGTAGGGTATCAGGATGAAGTGTGGTCCATATAACCCTGAAATGATTAGTGGCTTGCGTACTGGACTGGCCAGACATAGGGCGGTAAGATTAAATGACTAACAATGGCTTACCCATCCTGGGGAGGGAGGCAATCCAGCCCAGTGCAATGCCATTACCTGCCCGATAGAGAGGAGCACAACATGCAGAGTGTGGGCTAGGGATGTGGTCTTGGGTCTTCCAAGCCATGTTCATATAATACCCTTTATGGACTACATGTAGGACTGTGCATATCCACAGAGGAAGACATAAAAGGCCCTCACATCTACAATTACAAGTATAAGACACCAACATATGGATTACGGCTAAACAAAATAAAAAAAAAAAATGTTTCCTGTATGGATTTCAACCTAAAGAAGAATAAATGACCCAACTGACCAAGCAGGGCTGATGGCTGGAAGGCAGCGAAGGAAAAATAATGCAAAAAATAAAAAATAAAATAAGAAAAAGTAGCATAAAGGTTAAAGTAGTTTTTATACCATAAAATGCCCCAGCTGAGGGGAATTGTTAAATTCAAACCAGATGTGGAGTCATCATCTGCATATAATGAGAAAAGTGAAGAGTTTTTCATGTCTTTTAAAAAGACAAGATATGGAGGATGTTGAGGCAGCCAAAGTGGGAGAACACAGGAATGAGAAAATGACAGATGCATGGATGTGGGGGCCCCACAACAGTCGTGTATATGGATACAGAGCAGGTGCTTCAGTATGATGATTCACTAAACAGCACACGTTAGTATTTACCAGATCAGCTTAACTTCAAAAAGGTCTTGTAGGGAGGGTAGAGCAACTAGGTACTTTGTTTAGCAAAGGTCTACCAACAATCTAGACTCCCTCTGTAGATTTGAAATACCCTGATTGGTCCATGCATGCTGACATCATGCTAGGGTTAGGGAGCACAGCACTCATCATTCCAAAGTTCTTGACCCTGCTTGAAGAGGATTACTTTTATAAGAAAACATACTAAGGTGCCAGAGTATACAACCATGACTAACCAAAGGCCTTTTAGCCTCCTAGGACAATACTATAAACTGGTTGACTCACTTAGACAGTATTCATTTGATCACTAATGCTTCTTCCTTTCCCAGACAAAAACACAGGAAATGCTGTTCTTTTTCCTATGTTCACAAACCCTGCAGAAGTAAGACTGCTGCTGACAATACGTCACCAAATAGTGGGGGAGGCATTTCCTCTGTTTTGAGCTTCCAAAAAAAAAAAAGAACACTAGTTGGTGTGGTGAATGTACAGATTAAGCAATAGGTCAGGCACAGCATTATGGGAAAATGATGATTTTCAACACAAAGATCTTTTCTGTGTGGAAGAATAAATGTATGTCCTTTCTACATATAATCCTGAAGCTTTGAAATTCGCTGCATCAAAATTTATGTTTTGCAGCTCTACTGAGCTAGCCTGGTCATAGGAAGGGCATAAGAATATAGTACATACCTCTCAACTGTCCAGATTTTCACAGAATGTCCAGA